>NC_060122.1:190500021-190803051 GCF_021461395.2 Schistocerca americana | reverse complement strand
AAGGGACAGGATGATAGGACATGTGCTAAGACATGAGGGAATGACTTCCATGGTACTAGAGGGAGCTGTAGAGGGCAAAAACTGTAGAGGAAGACACAGATTGGAATACGTCAAGAAAACAATTGAGGACGTAGGTTGCAAGTGCTACTCTGAGATGAAGAGGTTAGCACAGGAAAGGAATTCGTGGCGGGCCGCACCAAACCAGTCAGCAGACAGGTGAAAAAAAAAAAAATAGTAGATAGCGCTGTAATATTCACAAACGTATAAGTGCGTGGTATCACGTAGCATTCCGCCAGTGCTGACGGAATTTGCTTCGTGATACATTGCCCGTGTTAAAGCGGAAAAGGTCGATATCGTGTTGGTATAAGGTTATTGTGATCAAAATGCCCAACGGGCATGTATGCTGCTTGGTATCCTGGACGACATCATCCAAGTGTCAGGACCATTCGCCGGATAGTTACGTTATTTAAGGAAAGAGGAAGTGTTCAGCCACATGTGAAACGTCAACCACAACCTGCAACAAATGATGATGCCCAAGTAGGTGTTCTAACTGCAGTCGCGGCTAATCCGCACATCAGTAGCAAACAAACTGCGCGAGAATCGGGAATCTCAAAAACGTCGGTGTTCAGAATGCTACATCAACATCGATCGATTGCACCCGTACCATATTTCTATGCACCAGGAATTGCATGGCGACGACTTTGAACATCGTGTACAGTTCTGCCACTGGGCACAAGAGAAATTACGGGACGATGACAGAATTTTTACACGGGTTCTATTTAGCGACGAAACGTCATTCAGCAACAGCGGTAACGCAAACCGGCATAATATGCACTATTAGGCAACGGAAAATCCACGATGGCTGCGACAAGTGGAACATCAGCGACGTTAGCGGGTTAATGTGTGGGGCGGCATTATGGGAGGAAGGATAATTGGCCCCCATTTTATGGATGGCAATCTAAATAGTGCAATAGAATGAAATTTTCACTCTACAGCGGAGTGTGCGCTGATATGTAACTTCCTGGAAGATTAAAACTGTGTGCAGGACCGAGACTCGAACTCATGATCTTTGCCTTTCACGGGCAAGTGCAAAGGTCCCGAGTTCGAGTCTCGGTCCTGCACACAGTTTTAAATGGTGCAATGTGTGCTGATTTCTTGCGTAATGCTCTACGGATGTTACTACAAGATATTTGACTGCTTGACAGAATGGCGATGTACTTCCACCATGATGGGTGTCCGGCACATAGTTCGCGTGCGGTTGAAGCGGTATTGAATAGCATATTTCATGAGAGGTGGATTGGTCGTCGAAGCACCACACTATGGCCCGCACGTTTACCGGATCTGACGTCCCCGGGTTTTTTCTGTGGGAAAAATTGAAGGATATTTCTATCATGATCCACCGATAACGCCTGACAACATGCGTCAGCGCATTCTCAATGCATGTGCGAACATTACGGAAGGCGAACTACTCGCTGTTGAGAGAAATGTCGTTACACGTATTGCCAAATGCATTGAGGTCGACGGACATCATGTTGAGCATTTATTGCATTAGTGTGGTATTTACAGGTAACCACGCTGTAACAGCAGGCGTTCTCAGAAATGATAAGTTCACAAAGGTACATGTATCACATTGGAAAAACCGGAATAAAATGTTCAAACGTACCTACGTTCTGTATTTTAAATTAAAAAATCTGCCTGTTACCAACTGATCGTCTAAAATTGTGAGCCATATATTTGTGACTATTACAGCGCCATCTATCACAAAGCGAAAAAATTGGTCCAAGTAAAACATTCATATTTCTTTACGTACTACTCGAATAAGTAATAAAAAATGGGGTTCCTATTTTAAAAAACGCAGTTGATATCCGTTTGACCTATGGCAGTGCCATCTAGCGGGCCAACCATAGCACCATCTGGTTCTCCCCTTCAAACTAGACCTGTTTCATTCTTTGTAGTTTTTTCGTTTGACGCTTATTTCGTGAGAAATTTGGCCCTGCCACGATCAGTGGACCACCCTGTATATAAGACTGCTCCAAACATTTTCAGAAATATGGCTTCTATGTTTTCCTTGCTACAGCCATCCTGCATTTTACATCCACTATGCCTTTTTCACACGTTTTTGTAACCAAAAAGCAAAACTAATCTACTCCTTTTAATTTGTATTTTCCTAATGTGATACCCTCATTATCCGTTAATTTAATTCGACTATATCCCACAACGTTTGCTTTACTTTTTTTAGTGTTCATCGCATAGCTTTTTTTCTTTCGCAACCTGCTATTCCAAATTCTTTGCTGCCTCTGACAGAACTGCAGTGTCATCAGTAGCGCTTAATGAAGAGGTAGGCATGTCTACCTTCACTTTTGTTATTGGTTAATTTGTTGCAAATTCTGGTGATAATAATCCTTTCACTGACTTCAAAAGTAACTCATTCTCACCTACGTTTCATTTCATAATGAATCCTACTCCGCCATACGGCCAGACACCCAGGAGTTTTGTTCTGGCGTGCCTTTTCTTTTCATAGCAGGTCCTCTTTGGTTGAAAACATTTGGAGCATTATGGACAGGACCCTCCAACTAACAGTGAACTTTAATGATGTGATTCGCCTATTGGACAGAATTAACCACAATATCCCTCTGGAGGACAACCGACAACTCTTTTCAATCAACTCTAAGCTGAATAAATACTTGTGTAAGGGCCAGAGGTGAACCAACGCGGTGTTTTCTTGCTCATTTTGTCAAGTTCTTTCCCTTGACTAAGTAATCCCAATGTTCAGAAACTGTAAACATTTATTTATCTGTACATGTTCATAACAACTATCCATATCCGTCTCATTTGGATAATTCCTCGGTGGTGTACCCTTTTTTTGTCTTAGAGTGTATGTCGGTTCTGGTTGTCTGGCAGTAAAAACAGATAGATCGCGGCTTAGAACCTTCGCATATTTACAACAGGATTCGGCAGGGGTTCTTACGATCAATGTTTCCTTGTACACAATTCACGATGTGTTTGATGAAAGAGTGATTAGTAACAATATCTGGCCCGCTAGAAGTCCTGATTGAAGTCCGTCCGACTTTTATTTGTGGGGTTTACTGAAGGACAAAGTGTACACAACAGATCCTCAGACGATTGAGGAACCCAAGGACAATATCCGTGAATCAATTAATTCAATATCGCAGAGAGAATAAAAACGTCTGGTGAATAATTTCTTGAGCAGGTGTCAGAAATTCGTGGAAATTAATGGCAGGCAGTTCCAGTATCTCCTTGTGTAACGTGGGTGGGTACAAGACGTATCTGCTTATATTTTAAATGTAGTCATGTCGTACCGCAGTAGTAGACGGGCGACACGGCATTTGATCGTCGGGCAACGAAGCCCTTGCTGCCCGGTATGTACTGCGCCGCACAGATAAGAGGAACACCCTGTATTTCAACGGAAGCATCCTACAGGATTTGATGAGAAAGTTTTCGAGTATGAAAATATGTGACATAAAAGCAATTGCTGTTTAACATAGCATGTCTGCATGACTGCAAATTTAATAAGATAAATGAAAATATCTATAGCTAATGCCAGATTATGGCAGATACATATTTAAAGCCTAAAATGAAAACATTATCTACAGTTTTGAAATTTCCGTGGTTGGTGTCTTGCAGTGTCAAGAAAACATTGAAATTACGACAACATCAAGAGAAAAGAAA
The DNA here is from genome assembly GCF_021461395.2 of Schistocerca americana. Classification (NCBI taxonomy): domain Eukaryota; kingdom Metazoa; phylum Arthropoda; class Insecta; order Orthoptera; family Acrididae; genus Schistocerca; species Schistocerca americana. Next base: position 190,799,361 of record NC_060122.1, on the reverse strand, counting down.
AATTGTATTCCAGTGAAGAGCGTTGCAGCCCACGCCCTCGTCGATGGACCTTGTGTATTTCTTGGATGTTCTCTTAATTTTAGCTTAGATATAAACGACACTTTCTCACATGGAAATGGATGGTTCACCGTTGCCATAGTAAGAGGTGGTAGTGGAGTTCCCAGTGTACCTGGTCTTGAAAGTTTTAATGATAGAGATGTAATTGCCTATCGTACCTATCATATATTTGAAATTGGTAGTAAAGATTTTGGTAAATCAGCTTATGACTCAACGTCTCCTCTTGTCTTGTATACTCGTAGAAAAAGAAAAATTAATCAAAATGAGTCTGTATTTATTTGGGTTAAAGGTAAAAGCGCATGTGACTATGTAAAATTTGTATTTATTGTACTGTATATTCCCCTAAATAAAGATCTGTAGCGTCAGCCACTAACCGGACAAGGGTACATCTAGAACCGGAAGGTCAAGGATGCAACAGTTTTTTTTATGTAAACACACTTATCGCTTGGCGTTGGCGGCGCGCCAGCGGGGTATTTTGACTGACATGTGGCCGTGCATTGCCGTGCAACAGCTATTGCCGATGTGGTCGAACACGACTCATTCAAGCTTGAAGTTTCTTCAGTGTTGTCATATATACATCAGAATTTATGGTGGTTCCACCTGGCACGATGTCCACAAGCAAGAGTCCTTCGGAATCGAAAAACACTGTAGCCATAACTTTTCCTGTAGAAGGTGTGGTTTTGAATCTTTTTTTCTTGGGTGAATTTGCATGATGCGACTACATTGATTGCCTCTTCGTCTTTGGTGAAAAATGATGGAGCTATGTTTCACCGCCATTCTCGCACTGTTCCAAACGTTCGCTGTATACTGTTTTTCTTGTTTCTTTGTGAGCCACTGTCAACATCCTGGGAACCCACCTGGCACATACTTCTTTTAACGCCAACACTTTCAGTATTCTGCAAACACTTCCTTCCCCTATCCCAACGTAACATGACAATTCGTTCACTGTGATGCGTCTGTCAGCAGTTGTAAGTTGTCAGGCAAATCCAACACCTTCCATGAAAACCCTGACATGATAGCAAATCCGGCAATGTGTCACATAGCTCCGAATAAATCCTGACATTAAATTATCCAAAGTAATACGATCAACGAGTGAGCAAATGGAATACCACAGACTAACACAAGAACATCTAAATGCATGTCATACCTTCCCACCATGAAACAGACGCAGTTCCGAGGGGACAAACGAGAACAGAAGCCGAGAGCAGAACTGTGTAGGCCAGGAGGCCCTACGATAAGAGCGGCAGAATGGGACACTCACACCGCTGGCCGACCGCTGGGAGGTCCATCACCCAGCCCATGTTAAAAGATAGAGCCCTCCACAAGAACAGTATAGACCTTACGATAACACTAAAAGGGCCACACCAGTTACTAGTCTTAGCGTGAGACTATATGCATCTCTGTTACGTAGCAAACATTAAAAACATTGTCCCACCACCAAAAGTAAAACGTTTCTCATTGGATAGACAGAATTTTTGTAGGTGGAGCTTAAGGTTAACATTGAGACAGTGACTGGTCAGTTAAAAACACAGCCAGATACCTTTTTCTTAAACCAACTTCGGTAAACAGCAGTAAGGATAAGTTCGAGAGAGTTGCTACCGAGACGGCAAGGTGTGTGGTGCTGCGCCGCCCGCCGCCCCTGACGCTGCCTAACCACCGACAAAGTAATGAACGCATGTGATGCCACATAAGAGCACATACGGCTTCACTCAGAACTGTAGAAGTCTCACCTGTTACATCCCCATTTTGCGTAATACTAGTGTCAATCGTCAATTAAACTTCGTGGTATTCACATTTGCTACTTGAAGTTAAAATCTGAGACGCGGTGATTTTTCTGTTATATATTTACTGAGAAGCCACACCAGCTACTGTAATTTACAAGTTAAATAAGTAATTAAAGATAATTGAGGATCACTGTAGACCATTTTAGACAGTTTCTCTTTTATGAAACTTAATTTAAACCTAGATTATAGATGTGATATGGCACAGGTCATCCTTCGATCCATTATAGAACTAGGAAACCCATTCATGGAATATTCGTTCACATTTTTGTTGAACGCAGTTGGTTTTTATCATCCTGCGTTAAAATATTTCCTTTTATCAATAGTAACATTTATAAACAATGTTTTGAGACTAGAATAAAAATTACAATGGCAAATTTAATTGCTCTTTCGACGTTACTTTACCAGATAACTAAAAATACGAAAGCATTGAACCCTTTCCACTAAATTTAGTTAGTATTAAGATTCTTTTACAGGGAGTGCAGTGGAGCTGGCGCTGAAATCATTAAGTATTTTAGTATATCAAAGCTAGTCTCACTGATCTCTTCTGAACTCTACATGTCATGTGTGGTCTGGCGTCTCCTTACCAGCAACAGGTCCCAGGTTCAAACTAGTCAATTCCCAAAAAAAACACGCTCAGAGCGTCGTAGCGCGAAAGTGGTAGGGAGACACGACTTAGGACAAACAGATACCACGCAGAACAGTCACCAATTCGTTAACTCTCTGCACATTGTCTGGAGTGTGTGGAGTACGAGGTCTGCCGCTGAGAGGACAATCATCAATATTGCCATGTCCACTATCATCACGTAACCTCCTTGCCCACCGACTAACTGTACTGCGATCGACAGCAGCATCTCCATACACCTTTTCCAACCTCCTGTGGATGTTTCCCACTGTCTCGTTTACACAGCACAGGAATTCTATGACAGCACGTTGCTTCTGACGAACGTCAAATGTAGCAGCCATCTTGAATACACGCTGCGACGGCGGCACTCGCGGGAACAGGTTGAACTAAGTTTGAAAACAAGCGGGAAGGATTTATCTAAACACTGTAAAACGTTCACACATGCAGAATGAAAACTGTGTTTTTACAAAATTAGTGTGCATTTCTTTTGGAGGGACCCTTGTATGTACGTAATGAAGATTGTAGGGAACCCTCAGAATGTGAGTGCTACTCGCCGTCGTCCGGTATTTTCCTAGTTAACTTACTGTGAGCACCAGTGTAGTGTAGTGAACGCATAGACGATGCTGTCCTCGTCTGGAACAGCTGCGTCTTTAGGAGAGCCAAAGGCACTGCAGCCATCTCAGACGAGACCAGACCGCCTCGGGCTCTCGCCGGCGGCAGCGGCTGCACTGGTAAATACACGAGGCAAAGATAATCTCCGAGTTCAAACACGCGGGGCGCGGCGCTGGGGGTCTCATCTGGAATTCTGGCTGAAAGCCACCGAGCAAGGCGCACTCCCGGGCCCGGGGCTTTGTAACGCCGGCGGCACCCTGTAACTGTTTATGTGCATTAAGACGCATAAAAATTTCATGGCATCTCCTGTGGCGAGCAGTTACAGAGGCGAAGGCGCTCCAACGGTGGATGCAGAGCGCAACTTTTTCTTCGCGTTTCGTCACATTTCAAACAAATCCAGACCCGCCTTTGATGGGGGTATCCAGGGAGCGCGATGTCGCTAGATTAGTGCCGTTTGGTGGATACGGGAGTGAAACAGGAAAGGGAAAAAAAGGACTAGGTGTGATGTATACCTACAACCCTGTGAGGGGCGTTATTTCTGAAATTACATCAAGGGACGACGCCGGGAGTCACCTTACATCGTCACTTTATCGTCCAGAAGCCTTCCTTCGAAACAGAATTCTCAGATGTGTTATTTCAAGAATTAGCTCTCGCGTGAAGTACCGAAACTGCACAGCCAGAACAGCATCGTAGGTTGTGAAACTCTCTCCCAGTTCTAACTGGTTAGGTAACACTAGCCTTTATGTGAACACGAAATGGGAAGTGATATAATACACTACTGGCCATTAAAATTGCTGCATCACGATGATGACGTGCTACAGACGCGAAATTTTACCGAAAGGAAGAAGATGCTGTGATATGCAAATGATTAGCTTTTCAGAGCATTCACACATGGTTGGCGCCGGTGGCGACACCTCCAACGTGCTGATGTGAGGAAAGTTTCCAACCGATTTCTCATACACAACAGCAGTTGACCGGCGTTTCCTGGTGAAACGTTGTTGTGATGCCTCGTGTAAGGGCCCGCATCTCGTGGTCGTCCGGTAGCGTTCTCGCTTCCCGCGCCCGGGTTCCCGGGTTCGATTCCCGGCGGGGTCAGGGATTTTCTCTGCCTCGTGATGGCTGGGTGTTGTGTGCTGTCCTTAGGTTAGTTAGGTTTAGGTAATTCTAAGTTCTAGGGGACTGATGACCATAGATGTTAAGTTCCATAGTGCTCAGAGCCATTTTAACCATTTGAACCTCGTGTAAGGAGGAGAAATACGTACCATCACGTTTCCGACTTTGATAAAGGTCGGATTGTAGCCTATCGTGATTGCTGTTTATCGTATCGCGACATTACTGCTCGCGTTGGTCGAGATCCAATGACTGTTAGCAGAATATGGAATCAGTGGGTTCATGAGGGTAATACGGAACGCCGTGCTGGATCCAAAAGGCCTCGTATCACCAGCAATTGAGATGACAGGCATCTGGGTGCACGAATGGCAAAACGTCATTTTTTCGGATGAATCCAGGTTCTGTTTACAGCATCATGATGATCGCATCCGTGTTTGGCGACATCGCGGTGAACACACATTGGAAGCATGTATTCGTCGTCATCATACTGGCGTATCACCCGGCATGATGGTATGGGGTGCCATTGGTTACACGTCTCGGTCACCTCTTGATCGCATTGACTGCATTTTAAATAGTAGACGTCATATTTCAGATGTGTTACGACCCTTCATTCGATCCCTGCGAAACCCTACATTTCAGCAGGATAATGAACGACCGCATGTTGCAGGTCCTGTACGGGCCTTTCTGGATACAGAAAATGTTCGACTGCTGCCCTGGCCAGCGCATTCTCCAGATCTCTCACCAAACGAAAACGTCTGGTCAGTGGTGGCCTAGCAACTGGCTCGTCAGAATACGCCAGTCACTACTCTTGATAAACTGTGGTATCGTGTTGAAGCTGCATGGGCAGCTGTACCTGTACACGCCATCCAAGCTCTGTTTGACTCAAGGCCCAGGCGTATCAAGGCTGTTATTACGGCCAGAGGAAGTTGTTCTTGGTACTGGTTTCTCAGGCTCTATGCAACCAAATTACGTGAAAATGTAATCACATGTGAGTTCTAGTATAATATATTTGTCCAATGAATACCCGTTTATACTTGAAAAAAGAGACAGCATTGGTCGTATATTTTTTACTATTGCAAAATCGATTTTCTGTCACTGAGTGACCATCTTCAGTGCTATATTGTATAACTTAAATTGGGATGCTCTGTTGTCACTAAACTTACGGCAATCACATAGAGTCTATGTGATTGCCGTAAGTTTAGTGACAACAGTGCATCCCAATTTAAGTTATACAATATAGCACTGAAGATGGTCACTCAGTGACAGAAAATCGATTTTGCAATAGTAAAAAATATACGACCAATGCTGTCTCATTTTTCAAGTATACCTGTTACCTGGTCGTAGTGCACAAGACAACATGGAGTCGCCAATTAATAGAATACCCGTTTATCATCTTCATTTCTTCTTGGTGTAGCAATTTTAGTGGCCAGTAGTGTACTTAAGGAAGTGACATATTTGGTGCCACAAATTGGCAGCTTCTACTGCTGCTTCTTTGAGTATAGGTCTGATACCATGAAAAATTAACTAAGTTGAGACAGTAGCTCTATGTGTGCATTACAACTCATAAAACCAAACAAAGGACTCTTACGTGGGGAACAAGTTCTTTAAAAATAAACCTGCATTGTCTAAAGCCTTATTTTTTCTACCCAGAAAAGTCACTTGCAATGGCTCGTGGAAGAGCTGGATCAAACGGTGGGCACAAATATTTGCTTAATGAAGAGATATGATAAATGTCTACTCATCTCGGAGGGATAGAGGACTGACTGAATGTGCTAGGATTCTAGCGGTATTACACGAGAATACCACTTGCGAGAAATACTGGCGTCAGTTCTGAGAAAATGTAACATTGCTCTGAGTGAGTCAATTGTCATCTCACGTGCTCTTGGAGTCCTCAGCAGGGTGGGATTAAAAGTAAGGTATCAAAGCATAAAATACACCTTCTACTCGTTTTGTTATCTGCGAAGCACTCAAAAGTGGCGGTTGGGGCGAAATTAATCTTCTCAGATTCAGATGGTATGTGATGTCATTTTAGCGAGTGGAATATTGAATAAACTTGGCAGTGTGCCCCCACTACTCAGCATGATGTGGCCGCCTCCGCCCCCTCCGGCCTGGGTGCATACACTCATATCCAATGATGGAGACTGAAATGTTGTCATCAAGCCATTGTCTTTTCTTGAGGCAAGATGGCCAACTCTGGAAATGGTCCTTGATATCCTAAATACTGAACTGGTACGAAATGCACGTCTGAGTTGATCTCACTCGCGTTCTAGTGCGAAATGAGATGAATAGGGTACTGACCATAGAGCCAAGTACCATGTATGGAAGAGCACTGTCCTGTAGAAAAATGCCACCATCTTACACGTGAGAACGCAGCACGTGTATGAAGCACTGTTGGCCATCATACGAGGGTGACTCAAACGACTACCTTAAACTGGTAATAACAAATCGCAATATCGTGCCGTTATCCTGTAAGTTGGTAAGCGTGCTACAAACAGCGTGCAGAATGGCCCGTAGGTGGCAGAATAGTGCAGTTGCACACATACCGTCCCAGTATCAATATAAAGACGGCTGCCCCACTTGTGACTTGCACCAGGGAAGAACAGCGTTCTGTTATTCGGTTTTTGCGTAATGAAGTTGTGAAACCTATTTAAATTCATCGATGAATGAAGGTTTAGTGCGGTGATATACGTTTCTCACAGCAGCAAGTCTACGAATGGACTAGGAAGTTCGCAAATGGTGTGACTTCAGTGGAAGATGCACCTCGTCCAGGTCAGGCACAGCGAGTATTGACTCAACAGAACATTGCAGCAGTTGAAGCCATAGTGGAGGAAAACCACCGAGTGACACTGAATGACATTGCAGCATGTTTACAGATTAGTCATGGGTCAGCACGCCACATTGTGCATGATGTGCTCCAGTTTCACAAAGTGTCTGCAAGATGGGTGCCACGGCAGCTGGCTCCTGAAACGAGAGAACTACGTGTTGACGCTTGTGAATAACTTCTTTGGCCTTTTGAACGAGAAGGTGATGGCTTCCTTGCAAGAATCGTTACTGGGGACGAAACCTGGATTCACTTCCACCAACCGGAAACGAAGAGAGCGAGCAAGGAATGGCGCCATTCCTTATCACTAAAACCAAAGGAGTTTCGAACAGAACCATCAGCAGGGAAGGTTATGCTGACTCTCTTTCGCGTCGAAAAAGGCGTCATTTTGGAGCATTAAAAGCCTAGAGGGACCACTGTCACCTGTGCATCATACACAGATCCCCTAAAAAATAATCTGCGGCCTGCAATCAAATCAAAGGGACGTGATTTGTCAGCAGGTGTCCTTCTGCAAAATGACAATGCAACCCCACACTGCCCGTACAACAGTTGGAACAATCACATACATGAATTTTGAGTGTCTTCCTCATCCACCATACTCACTAGACCTTGCCCCAAGTGGTTTCCATATGTTTTGACCACTCAAAGACGCAATGGGAGGAAAGAAGTTCCGTTCTGATGAAGAGGTACGCCACGCGGTGCATGAGTGGTTGCGTGGACTATCAAAAGAATTTTTTTCTAAAGGAATTTATGAACTTTGTAGGCGCTGGAGGACTTGCATTGAGCGTGGGGGAGATTATGTTAAAAATTGATACAGCTTTGTACCACTTCTGCACAATAAATAATATTTAAAAAATATTTAAGGTTTTGATTCCACTCACCCTCGTAGATCCCTCTGTCAGGTTCAACTGTGACCTGAAGTCATACCCAAGGGCTCCCCACCCCATGATGCCACAAGGAATCCCTCTGTGTCTCTCCAAAACAATGGAAGATTGCGACGTTTCTGCAGTCGCTGCCATTATCGCCGAGGCTGTCATCTGGGAAAGTGCACAACGGCGAGTGAACGGCCATTAAAATTTGACGCCTTTCTTCAGCAGTAAAGACTTCCCGATTATGGCACCACTCCAAACGTGGCCCATTTAGTTGTGTTAATTGCTGCGACTTCGACAATATATTATTTCCAGTCAGATACTTAAGGAGACGCTTTTCAAATATTTTTGAATAAGCTGCCAGAAGTGTAACTGGTCGATAGTTTTATGATGTCTCTCTACCCTTTTCTTACAAAGAGGCTTAACTTCGGTATATTTTATCCAGCTTGGAAATGATCCGCTGATAAAAGATTGATTACACATGAGTGGTCTTTGACTTCGTTGGTGTGTTATCATACCCAATAGAATACTTAGGTTTTAAGGATTTTGCAAAGGATGCTACTTCTTTGGGAGACGTGAGTGTCATTTCCATTTTCTGAAGTTATTTCAAAGACTGGTCTCAGAAACTCCATAGCACTCTTTACCGAACAAGCTGTCAGTAATACAAATAAAGTACTTGTTTAAGCGGTTTGCAATGCTACATGCACTTGTTTTCAATATCTCATTTATTTTTAGAGCTTTCTGTTCCTCTTCCTGCTTCGTCCCATGTGCACTATATCCCACACAGCTTTTATTTTTTGCCTGATGTAATTACATTGCAATAAGGATAACTGATTATCCTTATTGCATCAGAATATCACAGAACTCAGGGACAAGGATAATGAGGTGCTTATTTGTGGTTAAGAATTAGAGTTGAGTAAACCAGTTGCTACAATCTCCCTCTCTGAAGATCATGTGATCACTGGTACAGAGATGTTAAATGTTATAGGATTCATGTTGGTTTCTTACATCTGTAGAGAAAATATGGGGAAAGCAGGAGTTGCCACATTTGTCAGCAACTGTTTTGATTTCAAGAATATTGATATTAATAAACTTAGCTCAGAGAAGCACTTAGAAGCTTGTGCAATAGAAGAAGTACTTCATAATAAGTCCCTTATAACAGTAATTATATACAGATCACCCTCAAGAAATTTTAACCTCTTCCTAAAATGTCTGGAAGCTCTGTTGTCTCATCTCATAGTAAGAAACCAGGATGGTGATTTTAGTGTCAGTGGACTAATATTGCAATCACTAACACTGTCATTGAATTTAGTTCCTACTGTGAACTTTGCAAGTAGGATATATAAATCTTCTGCGACTGCTACTGATGATATCTTTGTAGACACATCTAGGAGAAAAGTCGTATCACAAAACCAGTGGTAAATGGGGTAGCTGATCATGATATACAGCTTCTTGTATTAAATGTTGAAACTTGTCAGGATAAAAAATCTATTAAATCTGAGTACAGGAGGATAGTAAATCAGTCAAAAATTGAGAAATTCAGGAATCTGCTCAAAGACATGAAATGGATAGATGTTTACAATTCTTCTTTCTCAAATGGAAAATACAAAGCACTCATTAATGGTACAAAGAATACTGCATAATACTGAAGCAATTAATGCAGAAGACGAAGCATCTTTATTCTAAGAAAAATGTAATTACTTGCAAAGTTCACAGTAGGAACTAAATTCAGTGACAGTGTTAGTGATTGCAATAATAGTCCACTGACATTAAAATCACCATCCTGGTTTCTTACTATGAGATGAGACAACAGAGCTTCCAGACATTTTAGGAAGAGGCTAAAATTTCCTGAGGGTGATCTGCATATAATTATTGTTATAAAGGACTTATTATGAAGTACTTCTTCTATTGCACAAGCTTCTAAGTGCTGCTCTGAGCTAAGTTTATTAATATCAATATTCTTGAAATCAAAACCGTTTCTGACAAATGTGGCAACTCCTGCTTTCCCCATATTTTCTCTACAGATGTAAGAAACCAACATGAATCCTATAACATTTAACATCTCTGTACCAGTGATCACATGATCTTCAGAGAGGCAGATTGTAGCAACTGGCTTACTCAACTCTAATTCTTAACGACAAATAAGCACCTCATTAAGCTTATCCCTGAGTTCTGGGATATTCTGATGCAATAAGGATAACTGATTTTGTGCTCTGGCTGAGTTACAACTGGATGAACCTAATTTTCCTGTCAACCTTTGAGTATCTCTAGTTTCAGTCATAGGCAGTCTGCATAAATTGCGTAAATTATTATTATTAATTTTTCTGGCTGCCTGTTTATCAATGTGAATATCATTTTCAGGTGGCTCTGAACATATTTTTCTTCTGTCCTCCCTGCCCTAAAAATGACTGCTGTTTTGTCACTTGTAGCCAATAGTACTTATACTTTACCCCTTGTAATTGTGCCCTCCCCTTTAAGTTATTTGCTATCAGGCCTGATCTTTTTCCCTTCTCTTTCCTGTGGAGGTGAAGGCCAGTCCTAGCTGCTTATATAGTCAACAAGGGCCACATTTGATCCAAGCAGCCGCTGCACCTCTAAATTAACTCTCCTAAAAGAAGAGTTTAAATGAGGCCAGTCATGGCACCTCAGAACAGACACAAGCCCAACACCAGTATGTTTCGTTGCACTAGCTATTTTCACCAGATTAGGGTTCCTGTCTATGCTGCTGCCAGACCGACCCACTACTACCACGGTGTCTTCCTTTGTGAAGTCTTTGCAAAGTGAACCTGCATCGTCTGTCACCTGACACAAACTTGCACTGTGCCTAACAACTGACCCTATTATCAGTAAACTCTTCCGGGCTAAGTTGCCGTGGTCGATCTGTAGAATTTCTTCTCCCTGACGTTTCGTTCTCAACTACGGAGAACATCTTCCGAGGTGAGTCGACGACTCACCTCGGAAGATGTTCTCCGTAGTTGAGAACGAAACGTCAGGGAGAAGAAATTCTACAGATCGACCACGGCAACTTAGCCCGGAAGAGTTTACTGATAAAGACGCCGGCCGTGAAAGCCTACATGGAATGAACCTGACCCTAGTTCATCCTGCAACAGTCGGCCAACACTTCTACCACGTGAACTACGTAACAATAAAACTTGCTTTTTCTTCACGGCGTTTTCTGACCTCTTACGTTTCAAACACTTTACCGAAATTTGTTGTGTCCTGTCTACTCCTACATCTACATGTGGGTCATCAGTTTCCAACTGTGACAACAGACCAAACCTGTTTTCCATAGAGGTTCCACAAGCATATATTTGATTCCAAGATATAGGCTTAGATCACAATTTAGTTGTGATGAAGGGCAAGCTGAAATCTAATATTCAGAATCATGGAAACACGAAGGAATGGGGAGATACTCTTGAAGTTGTCAAAGGCTATAGATACTGCGATAAGGAGCAGTTCTTTAGGAAGTTCAGTTGAAGAGGAATGGACATCTCTAAAAATGGAAATAAAAACATATGTACAAAGAAGGTAACTGCGAAGAAACCATTGGCAGCAGGCGATATGCTTCACCTGACGATGAAAGAAGGAAGTAGAAAAATGTTCGGAGTAATTCAGGAGTGCAAACATTCAAGTCACTTAAGAATGAAATGAATAGGAAGGGTAGCGATGGTAAGGCCAAATGACTGCATGAAAATGGTGAAGAAAACGAAAAAGAGATGACTGACGGAAGGAATACACAACACTCAAAATAACCTTCGGTGAAATTAAAAGCAAGGACGATAACATTAAGAGTATAATGGGAATTCCACTCTTAAATACAGAGGAGGGAGCAGACAGGTGGAAAGAATAGGTTAAAGGCCCTAATGAGAGGGAAGACATGTCTGATGACGTGGTAGAAGAACAAACAGGATTCGATATAGAACAGATAGTGGTCCAGTATTAGAATCAATATTTAAAAGGCCTTTGGAATACCTAAGACCGATTAAACACACAGGGATGGTTAATATTCCATTATTATTTCTAAAAATCTTCGTGGGAGTGGTAACAAAACGATTATTCAAATTGGTGTGTAAAATGTATAATTATGTTGATTTAACATCTGACATTCGTAAGAACATCATCCACACGAAACCATCAAGAGCAGAGAAGTGCGAGAATTATCGCACAATTAGCTTAACAGCTCATGCATCCAAGTTGCTGACAAGAATATTATGCAGAAGAGTGGAAAAGAAAATTGAGGGTGTGTTAGGTGATGATAAGTTTGGCTTTATGAAAGTTATATGTACCAGAGAGGCAATTTTGACATTACAGTTGATAATAGAAGCAAGACTATAGAAAAATCAAGAGACATTCATAAGATTTGTCGACGAGAAAAAAGCGTCCCACAGCCAAAAATGGTGCAAAATGATTGAAATTCTGAGAAATATTAGGGACAAGCTAGAGGGAGAGACGGGTAATATGAAATATGTGCGTGAGCCAAAAAAGAACAATAAGAATAAATGACCACGAACGAGCTATTCGGATTAAAAAGAGTGTAAGACAGAGTCATTGAGAGACGTAAAAGAAAGGTACAAGAGTGGAATTAAAATTCAAAATAAAATGGTATCAATGATAAGATCCGCTGATGACTTTTCTATCCTCAGTAAAAAAAAAAAAAAAAATGGTTCAAATGGCTCTGAGCACTATGGGACTTAACTGCTGTGGTCATTAGTCCCCTAGATCTTAGAACTACTTAAACGTAAGTAACCTAAGGACATCACACACATCCATCCCCGAGGCAGGATTCGAACCTGCGACCGTAGCGGTTGCGCGCTTCCAGACTGAAGCGCCTTTAACCGCTTGGCGACACCGGCCGGCTCCTCAGTAAAAGTGAAGAAGAATGACAGAATTTGCTAATTGCAATTAACAGTCTAATCAGTACAGAATATGGATTAAGAATATATCGAAGATAGAAGGAAGTAATGAGAAGTCGCAGAAATGGGAAAGGTAAGAAACTTAACATCAGCACTGGTGATTAAGAAGTAGATGAAGTTAAATAATTGTGCTATGTAGGTATAAAATAGTAATTCATGTTGGCGGGAGCAGGAAGGACACAAAAAACGGACTATCACTGGCAAAAATGTCATTCCAGGCCAAGAGAAGTCTTCTAGTACCAAACATAGACCTTATACGAATGAGGTATTTTGAGAATGGACGTTTGCAGTGAACAAGTACTACGAGAAAAGCGGGAAAGAAGAGAATCTACCATCTGAGACGTGTTACTGTAAAAAAATTTTGAAAATTAGGTACACTGGTACGCTAAGGAATGAGTAGGATCTCCGTAGAATCGTCGAAGAAAGCAAAATATGGAAAACACTGAGAAGAAGAGGATGGATGGTAGTACGTCTGTTAAGACATTAGGGAATGACTTCCATGGTACTAGAGGGAACAATAGAAGGTAAAAACTGTAGAGGAAAACCGAGTGGAAGGTATCTACCAAATAATTGAAGACATAGGTTGCTATTACTGCTTAAGTTGAAGAGGTTGGCACAGGAGAGGAAATCGCGCAGGGCCACATCAAACTAGTCAGAAGACTGATTATGAAAAAAAAAGGTTATTTGCTTCATCCATTGAAAACCGGTTCAAAATAAGCAGAAAGACGATATCAAGACTCTAATTAGGTCTTCAAAAGCGTCTATTACGTGATTGTATCATCATGTAATGTTTTCTCCTAAGACTGCAGTGATCGTGCTACATCGTTTCTGTCTATTTACTATTTATGAATTTGAGAAGGAAGTTAGACGATAAGAAGAATTTTGTTGTGGTCTACAAACCACCCTCATTCGACATGTAAATTAGGGAATGGTGCAGCTGAGAGCAAGCTATTCCCTAATTCAAATATATAGCAAGGGATCTGCAAGGAAGTATTATAAGCCCTCTTCCGTTCTCAATTCTATGAAAACGATCTGTATTTCAGCCACTTTAGTGTAGCTTACTGTTATTGGTTATGAACTGTAGATTAAAACTGAAGAAACTGCAAAAAGGTGGGAATTTAAGGAGATGGGACATGGATAAACTGACTAAACCAGAGGTTGTACAGAGTTTCAGGGAGAGCATAAGAAAACAAATGACAGGAATGGGGGAAAGAAATACAGTAGAAGAAGAATGGATAGCATTGAGGGATGAAGTAGTGAAGGCAGCAGAGGATATAGTAGGTAAAAAGACGAGGGCTACTAGAAATCCTTGGGTAACAGAAGAAATATTGAACTTAATTGATGAAAGGAGAAAATATAAAATGCAGTAAATGAAGCAGGCAAAAAGGAATACAAACGTCTCAAAAATGAGATCGTCAGGATGTGCAAAATGGCTAAGCAGGAATGGCTAGAGGACAAATGTAAGGATGTAGAGACACATCTCACCAGGGGTAAGATAGATACTGCCTACAGGAAAATTAAAGAGACCTTTGGACAAAAAAGAACCACTTGTATGAATATAAAAATCTCAGATGGAAACCCAGTTATAAGCAAAGAAAGGTGGAAGGAGTACATAGAGGTCTATACAAAGGCGATGTACTTGAGGACAATATTATGGAAATGGAAGAGGATGTAGAGGAAGATGAAATGGGAGATATGATACTGCGTGAAGACTTTGACAGGGCACTGAAAGACTTGAGTTGAAACGAGGCCCCAGGAGTAGACAACATTCCATTAGAACTACTGACAGCCTTGGGAGATCCAGACCTGACAAAACTCTACCATCTGGTGAGAAAAATGTATGAGACAGGCGAAATACCTTCAGACTTCAAGAAGAATATAATAATTACAATCCCAAAGAAAGCAGGTGTTGACAGATGTGAAAATTACCGAACTATCCGTTTAATAAGTCACAGCTGCAAAATACTAACGCGAATTCTTTACAGACGAATGAAAAAACTGGTAGAAGCTGACCTCGGGGAAGATCAGTTTGGATTCCGTAGAAATGTTGGAACACGTGAGGCAATACTGACCCTACGACTTATCTTAGAAGCTAGATTAACGAATGGCAGACCTACGTTCCTAGCATTTGTAGACTTAGAGAAAGCTTTTGACAATGTTGACTGGAATACTCTCTTTCAAATTCTGAAGATGGCAGGGGTAAAATACAGGGAGCGGAAGGCTATTTACAATTTGTACAGAAAGCAGATGGCAGTTATAAGAGTCGAGGGACACGAAAGGGAAGCAGTGGTTGGGAAGGGAGTGAGACAGGGTTGTAGCCTCTCCCCAATGTTATTCAATCTGTATATTGAGCAACAAGTGAAGGAAACAAAAGAAAAGTTCGGAGTAGGTATTAAAATCCATGGAGAAGAAATAAAAACTTTGAGGTTTGCCGATGACATGTAATTCTGTCAGAGACAGCAAAGAACTTCGAAGAGCAGTTGAACGGAATGGACAGTGTCTTGAAAGGAGGATATAAGATGAAAATCAACAAAAGCAAAACGAGGATAATGGAATGTAGTCGAATTAAATCGGGTGATGCTGAGGAAATTAGATTAGGAAATGAGACACTTAAAATAGTAAAGGATTTTTGCTATTTGGGAAGCAAAATAACTGATGAAGGTCGGAGTAGAGAGGATATAAAATGTAGACCGGCAATGGCAAGGAAAGTGTTTCTGAAGAAGAGAAATTTGTTAACGTCGAGTTAAGTGTCAAGAAGTCGTTTCTGAAAGTATTTGTATGGAAGTTAAACGTGGATGATAAATAGTTTACACAAGAAGAGAATAGAAGCTTTCGTAATGTGGTGCTACAGAAGAATGCTGAAGATTAGATGGGTAGATCACATAACTAATGGGGAGGTATTGACTAGGAGAGAAGAGAAATTTCTGGCGCAACTGGACTAGAAGAAGGGATCGGTTGGTAGGACATGTTCTGAGGCATCAAGGGATCATCAATTTAGTATTGGGGGGCAGCGCGGAAGGTAAAAATCGTAGAGGGAGACCAAGAGATGAATACACTAAGCAGATTCAGAAGGATGTAGGTTGCAGTAGTTACTGGGAGATGAAGAAGCTTGCACAGGATAGAGTAGCATGGAGAGCTGCATCAAACAAGTCTTAGGACTGAAGACCACAACCACAACAACTGTGCCCTATGTTTGATGTTTCCTGGCGGTCTCATTCAACAAGATAATACTAAACCCCGAGTTACAAGTTCTGACCTTAAAATCTTCTACATGAAGGAAATTCAACAGTTTCCTTGGCCAGCACGTTCTCTTAATGTCTCATTCTCTAAAAACATGTGTTGCCGAAATCACCACTCACCTATCGCTGTGACTGATGAAATGTGATGTAGAATTTGATCATCTGCAATGATGTAGCTGCATCTGTTACCAAACCTCCATTGGACTCAGTGTCCAACGCAGTTTGAGCCGTTTTTCTTGCCCAAATCACCAACGAATTTAATGATGTCATCACGCCATGGTCTAAATACTTGCCAAAAAAGTAATAAGATGTGCACGTTAGCGGTAAGAAGGACTGCATTAGCCGCCAAGGGCTGCAAGCCACCCATATGGTGCCATGTAGAACAGTAGAAACTGACATGCAAACGAGTCGTGTAGTGCAGGCGCAGCAGATAGCAGGAGGAAACAGCGTAGTGGAGCAATAAGCGCTGCGATAGGCGAAGTGATGACATCATACCAGGTCTGGTCTCTGTTACGAAATTCATGAATAGCCACGACGATAACGGATCCAAATCTGGTACAGATATGTATAAATAGTGCTGTATTTTGACGCTATCCAGTCTTCTTAGCCGTGGGTTCCAATCCGGACTGCACCCACCGCCTCTATCGCTAAGATCCTGGTGGGACTTACGGCCCCGCAGCCCCCAGGCTGTCGGCGTCGCCTGCTGGCGCCAGCACTCAGTTCCTAGTGGAGCTTGGTGCCACTGTCTGACTCTTGCCCAGGTGCAGCGGGTCGAATCGCTATCAGAGCTCTCTCTACACCCCGCTATGGTGAACGCACGCGGGCAAGTGGGGGCTGTGTAAAGGGGCTGCCGCCATTGCTGAGAGGAGCAGTGCACCCCTGAGGTCATGGAAGTGGCCTATTAGGCTGCTGACTGCCCACGGGCCTTCTGTCAATGTCACTGGATACCAACAGTTCATTCCGGAGGATGCCGCCGCCAATATCTCACCGCCAGCCTGCTCCATGTTTTCTTCAATGAGCCACAAAGCAATATGAACCAAAGTTAGTAATGACTATTGTAGCAAACAGTGTTTGATGGGACATTTCGACTACACAGCTTACCACGCTGGTTACCCTTCAGGTATTCTCCCACACCTACACTCTGACGTCTGTGCCCAATACGTAATTTTTTTGTATCTTCAGGTGTTTCATTCTTAATGGTCTCTTACGGAGATAAGCGCCATAATGCGTACCTGGTTACGGTGTGGAGCTGTGGTGCAGATACACTACGAAACTTGCCTCTGGCACTTGTGCTAAAACTCGCGGAAAATTCTGCTTCAAACTGATGGAACAGCGTCGATGCAGCTACAGTGAACATTACCATGGCAGACAACGAAAATCAGAAACCACAAGGACTGCACAGAGCCCACAGTTCCCAGTCATGGCGCAAATCGGACATCCAGATATGAGAAACTAAGCGTTACAAGATTATCAAGAACAACAATTTTTTTGAGTCCCAGGATCTCACACTCACTATTCGCCTAAGATTCATGTTCCCGGTATGGCAGACATTTGGCGAACTAGTCGTATCTGATGAGGAACAGAAGATCTGGGACACAACTAAATTTAGGAATCATTACTTTCTGACTGCCCAAAGTCATTAAGTGAGGAGATTCAGCATTATTAAAACCGAGTAGCGTGGAATGGAGTAAGAGCGTAGTAGGCAGTCGCTGCAACATTATCACTCTTTGAGCCCTATGAGATGATGTTCGATGGGATTATTGACAGGTGCCGTTCCTTGAATAATTACCGATGTGCGCCGTGTATGGCCCTCAGAGAGACCTACCCGAAATGCAGACATGGCAAACTGCAGCTCTAATATCATTAGAGACAGGTCTGGAAGAAGAAGTGCACATACGAAAAGTTGACCGACAAGATTGTGCGTTATCAACATTACCATTAATCTGCATGTAGAAGAGGCATTTAAAAAGACCATAGAACACTTACAGGAAAACATATGTTAAGAAATGCCAATGGTATATCTTCCCTAGTAGAAAGTGTAGAGGATCAAGACGATATGGCTACGCAAGAGGTCTTTCATGAAAATAGTCCTCGGTAAAACTGCCGTGACGCAATTCGGACAAAACCCCACACTTTCGTTGTCTTCCTCCATCACTGCGTTTAGGAGCAAAGTCTCACTGTCGTGAAAATGGTGAGTCTCCCACATTTACGTCTAAAGGACACTTGTGACTTGCTGGGTTATGTCACCATGATATAATGAAAATGCCACCTACTGGGGTGGCGCAATGTTGTCATCATCTTCGATCAGAAAAATGGTCAAATGGCTCTAAGAACTATGGGACTTAACATTTGAGGTCCACTAGACTTAGAACCAATTAAACCTAAATAACCTAAGGACATCACACACATCTATTCCCGACACAGGATTCGAACCTACGACCGTAGCTGCCGCTTGTTTCCGGACTGAAGCGGCTACAACCGCTCGACCACATCGGCCGGCTCTTCGAACAGCAACTTTACTAAGCCATCATCTCGGTGAAGAGAATAGGTTTGAATTTCGATTCAGCTAAATGAACGCTACCAGCAGCTGGATGAAGCAGAGCACCATCTTCCTCAAGCAGCAGATGATGGAAGACTTGCTACTGACCGAATTTTAATGACAGCCAAAACATTGAAGATCAATCACATTGTGATAGAAAGCTGATGAATTAGCTGTCTTAAGCGCCTGCAAGGGGGATGCTGTTTTTATCTTCAGCACAACTCAATATCAAAACAAATTTTGTCTGTCGTTGGAGGACTGCATTAACCAGATTCTTATACGAGATCCTATAATAGCAAAAAGCAGGAAGACTGGGCAACTGTTAAAGAGGCCCTACCAATCTGACGAACTTGGGAAGAATTTGTGTTTGTAGGAGACGAAGATTAATCCAAGTGAAATCACAGTCAACCTCGAATTGGCCCTTGTTTTCGGATGTAACACTAGCTAACAATAGCAGAATTATTAAGACTATTGGCTACTCATTTCACAATTGAAATGTTAAAATTATTCTGAAAAACTATGACAACCAAGTATTTTTCGTAAAGTGGAAATAATTGTGAAATGGCTGATGAAAAGGCAGTAGGTCATCAAACAAAGCCAATTCGTTCATGGGGGGCTTGGAATAATGAGTACTGATTAGTACCCCACCTCCGTCCATCACTGCTCATCAGGTAACTTGACAATAAGTTTATAATCAGGCCACCAGGTTCAAAAATGGTTCAAATGGCTCTGGGCACTATGGAACATCTGAGGTCATCAATCACCTAGAACTTAGAACTAATTAAACCTAACTAACCTAAGGACATCACACACATCAATGCCCGAGGCAGGATTCGAACCTGCGACCGTAGCGGTTGCACGGTTCCAGACTGAAGCGCATAGTACCACTAGGCCACATCGGCCGCAGGCTACAAGGCAATGCGACACTGTAGTAGTTCACTGACCATAGGAACAATGAACATATGAACATGTGATTTTCGGTGGAGGTGCCGAAAGACCTAGAATGGCCCTTGTTAGATGTGTTGGCCGAATTGAAAGCAGAAGGACGACTCAGAAATTCTGTGAATCTAAATCCAACACGCATATCTGTGTCTCAGCGGGTATACCTTTCACTATTCACCTCAGAGGAGAAGGAAGCTGAATACTCTAGAACAGTGAGTCAGGATCTTCTTGCTTTCATTCAGCAGTGTCCAGCTCCACAATCTGCTATCAAACTTCTCAGCTACGGACTATCTACTAAATACACCGAGCAGGTTTCCATAAATATTACAACTAGTCTCTTCCTTAAAAAGAAACAAATGACCTGGAGACCGCAGTGGATGGGCAGCAGGTGGCTATCATATGCTTCTTAGACTTCAGTAAAGACTTTAACATTGTTGACTGAGTTTTAATTTATTTTATTTTACTTTATTTATTTATTTTTTGAGTTCACTCCAGTGTCAGCCTCTCCATCTCAGAGAACAGTTCCAAACTACATCCTCAGTTATCAGACTTCCACTATACTTTTAAAACCTACAGCTCCCTCTAGTACAACGGAAGTTACTCCTTGATGTCGTAACAGGTATCCTTTCATTCTGTTCGTTCTTCTAGTCAGTATTTTCTATATACTCCTTCCCTCGCCGATTCTGCGGAGAAACTCGTCATTCCTTACCTTATCAGTCCACTTGATTTCCAACATTCTTCTGAGGCAACACATCTCAAATCCTTCGATTCTCATCTTTTCTCGTATCCTCACAGTCCATGTTTCACCACCATACAGTGCTGTGCACCAAACGTACATTCTCAGGAATTTCTTCCTCAAATTAAGGACTATGTTTGATACTAGTGGACTTCTCTTGGCCAGGAATGTCCGTTTTTGCCAGTGCTGGTCTGCTTATTATGTTCTCCACAAAAATGTCCAAATGTGTGGGAAATCTTATGGGACTTAGCTGCCATGGATATCAGTCCCTAAGCTTACACACCACTTAACCTAAATTATCCTAAGGACAAACACACACACCCATGCCCGAGGGAGGACTCGAACTTCCTCCGGGATCAGCCGCACAGTCCATGACTGCAGCACCTCAGACCGCTCGCTGAATCCCGCGCGGCTATTATATTCTCCTTGGTCCGATCATCGTGGGTTATTTTCCAACCAAGACAGAAGAATTCCTTGACTTCATCTACTTCGTGATCGCCAGTTCTAAAGTTAAGTTTCTCACCGTTCTAATTTCTGCTTCTCAATACTTGCGCCTTTCTTCGCTTTACTTTCATTCCATTCCATTCGAAAGATTTTGTAATGCTTCTTCACTTTCAATGACAATAGCAGTGCCATCGGGGAATCTTATCAGTGACATCCCTTCACCAAGCATTTTAGTCCTGCACTTTAATCTTTCTTTTACTTCCGTCACTGCTTCTTTGATGTATAGATTGAAAAGTCGGGGTGAAACACTACATCCTTTTCTTACACCTTTTTTAATCCTAGCACTTCGTTGTGAGCACTTCGTTCTTTGTCTTCCACTCTTATTATTTCCTCTTAGCTTTTGTACACGTTGTACATTACCCGGTTCTCCCTGTAGCTTACCATTATTTTCCTCAGAATTTCGAACAGCTTGCCATTTTACGTTGTCGAACGCTTTGTACAGGTAAACAAATCCTACAAACGTGTCTTGCTTTTTGTTTAGTCTTGCTCTCATTATCAACCAAAGTGTCACAACTGTCTCTCTGGTGTCATTATCGTTCCCAAAGCCAAACTGGTCGTCATTTAACACTTTCCCAGTTTTCTTTTCCACTCTTCTCTATATTGACACTTGGGTGCATGAGCTCTTAAGCTAATTGTGCCATAGTTCTCACACATGTCAGCTCTGCAGTCTTCGGAAATGTGTGGATGAAATTTTTCCGAAAATCGAATGATATAGGGTCAGTCTCATACAATCTACACACCAACGCGAATAGTCGTTTTGTTGCCACTTCCTCCCAATGCCCCAATGTTTTTAGAATTTCCAAACCTGGCAACCTAAATTTTTCACCAAGTGCAATGCAACGGTTTCTCGCATGGTTAACAACGCCTCGCTTGCAGTGAATCGTGTCCGTCACCATGACCGCAACAGATCCTTCTTTCCATCCACATCTACCTCATTCTCAGTGGTCTCCCTATCTTATAGTTGCACTGTGAAATAGAATCTGCACCATGTGTTTGTTTTCCTGGTTTCATTGAAAGACTGGGATATCTCGATGGGTTGAGCTAATATTACGAACAAAATATCCATTAACATATGTTTTACGGTGGGGTCGACCTTTAGCAAAACACAGTTTTATTTGTTGCGCCAAACATGTTTCACTGCAGTTGCAACATTATCAGTGGGTTCTTTATTATGGTGGTTGTTAACATATGTTTTACGGTGGGGTCCACCTTTAGCAAAACACAATTTTATTTGTTGTGCCAAACATGTTTCACTGCAGTTGCAACATTATCAGTGGGTTCTTTATTATGGTGGATGTTAAACATAAGGAATATTCTTCACTGTTTAAATACACGAAAATATTAGTTTCGAAATCGTAATTACAGCTTTTTGAAGAGCGCATAAAATTATTTATTCATACCTTCTTACCACATGGTGTGGTTTTCCTGCTGTATTACGTTTTCACAGTGCCTGTTTTTCTTTACAGTTTGTCACTTCCAAAGTTTGCTTTTTAGTCATCTTCTTCATTGTTAAGGTCTGTGTAGTGAGTAATCTCTGTCTCTGTTTACCAGCTGTAAAAACAAGATGGCGGACAGTGGAACAGTTGAAGATGTCAGTGGCGGTTCTTTTGAGTCTCTCAGAGATGTGTGCGTGTGTGTGTGAAAATATATATATATATATATATATATATATATATATATATATATATAATCATTGTCAAGTTCTGTGTATTGAGTTGGCACTGTCACTGTCACTGTTTACCAGCTGTAAAAACAACCAAAAGAACTCCCAACCCCCCGCCCACACACACACACACACACACACACATATATATATATATATATATATATATATATATATATATATATATATATATATATATATATATATATAATTGTGTGAATGTATGTGTCTGTGGGTGGGGGGGGGGGGTTGGGAGTTCTTTTGGTTGTTTTTACAGCTGGTAAACAGTGACAGTGACAGTGACAACTCAATACACAGAACTTGACAATGAAGAAGATGACGAAAAAAAAGAAAGTAAGTGGAACGTAATGTAAATGGATACACACACAGCCACAACCTTTCACATAAATTATTAATTTCAGGCATAGCCATAACAGTTTGGAAACTGTAATTTTTGCGTAAATATTTTGCCAACATTAAGTTGTATATAATTGCAGATGACAAACTGTTATGAAAAACAGACACTGTAAAAACGTAAAACAGCAGGAAAACCACACCATATGGTAAGAAGGTATGAATACATAATTTTATATTCTCTTCAAAAATCTGTAATTGCGATTTAGAAACTAATATTTACACGTATTTAAACAGCAAAGAATATTCCTTATGTTTAACATCCATAATCATAAAAAACCCACTTATGATGCTGCAACTGCAGTGAAACGTGCCTGAGACAAGAAGCAAAACTGTGTTTTGCTAAAGGCGGACCCCACCCAAAAACATATGTTAATGGATATTCCGTTCTTGATATTAGCTCAACCCAGCGAGAAACTCGAGTCTTTTAATGAAGCCAGGAAAACAAACACATATTGCAGATTCCATTTTACGATGCAACTGTAAGATAGGGCGAGTCCTAAATAGGCAAGGAATCACACCGATGTGCCATGAACCCAAGTATATTGAGTATATGTTGCCAGCTGTTATAAAGATAATATCGACCAGCGAGGGCAAAGGAATCACAATACTCCTTGTGAGTGGGCGGCAATTACGTGCGACGGTCCACCGTAAACTGAGTGTTCACTGTGTTGAACCACAGTGTCACCTCAAGTGCAGCAATTTTGAAAAGTGAGCGAAGGCTGAACAGAGCCTGTTAAATAAACATAAGATTACCTTCGAAACTACGCTGCAACCTTTTGGGATTCTGTGATTTGAGAAGCCGTGATAAAAACTTAAAGATAGACACCGGGTGTACACTTAACAATACGTGGAAGCCTGCATTTGATAAGGAAACAACATACGGGAAGATTTCTTCTAGTTTACCGCGCTGCTGGCGTGTTGGCGCCTCAAGAATTTCTAGACAGAGAACGCAAAGGTAATCTGTGGACGTAGATTTTGACACTTAGCACGTGCGATTCCCGTGATGTCATCACGACGTATTCCAGCCAAGCAGAAGCCGTCTTTGCGCTTAAGAGTCGAAGCCTCACCAGTTTCACGATAGTCGAACTTAGCCGCTGACGACAACGATGGAGTTGGTCATTGAAAGTTTCTGACTTTCTCCGAATCTGAAGCGGCACAGTTACCGACTAGTTCTTATGGAGCTTGAATATGTGTTTAATGAAAAGGATAACTCTGTGGAGGAATGGTATGGAAATAAATAATTCCAAAACGAAATCAATCATAAGGAAGAGAATGCCAAAGTACGAATTTACGTAGGTGGTGAGGTAATTTGAACAAGTAGACTCATTCATTTATTTAGAAAGTCAGGTTGATTAGGATGGTCGGAGCAAATCAGGTGAGAAGCTGAAGCGCTGAAGTAAAAAATGACTTCAGATATAAGAATAAGGTACTGACTTGAAAAAGCGTTAACCCTGAAACCAGGAAAAGGCTGGTCAAGGACTATATTTCGAAGGCGGTGCGCTATGGCTGTGAAACCCGGACTCTAGTGGCTAACGAAGGGAAGAAATTAACTGTTTCCTGATATAGTGTAGTAGACGCATGAGCAAAATTTAGTGGACTGACATGGCTACTGCTGAAGAAACTTGAAGTCAGTTGTCAAAAAAATGATTAAAAATTATTGGCCTTCTAACGGGACGTGAGGGACTCCTGGACACAATCGTACAGGTGTAAGTTAGTACAAGAGACCCACAGAAAAGTCACGACTAAGATACGCACATCAAATTTTGAAAGATATGTGATGTAAGACATACAGAGAAATAAAGACGAAATGGTAAAAACGTGAAGAGTGATGATCTGTGGTCAGCTTAACTGCTTCCAACCCGTCCCAGGATTGATCACTACAGACGAAGACAAAATTACGTGTATGTGTGTGGTTTTACCTGTATGGATCAAACTAAACAACAAAACAGTTGACTCGAACACCACAGTGCTTCACTTGGCATGGTCGTTCAAAATGGTTCAAATGGCTCTGAGCACTATGGGACTTAATTTTTGAGGTCATCAGTCCCCTAGAACTTAGAACTAGTTAAACCTAACTAACCGAAGGACATCACATTTGCCCATGCCCGAGGCGGGATTCGAACCTGCGACCGTAACGGTCACGCGGTTCCAGACTGTGGCGCCTAGAACCGCTCGGCCACCTCGGCCGGCTAGCATGGTCGTGTCGGGGATGGTATGCCATGGGCTTCCTCTCACCTTCTGAATCACGGCAGACATTTCGGTTTGTAATCGTTCACGTAGCTACTGCTTTACATACTCAGTGAATCATCGAGCATTAACCGAAAGAAGTTGTGCAATTTTTTACTACGTTCTATCGAGTACTTCATCTGTTTTCTTCGTATTGTTCTTCTTATTGACTGCCTCCTGTCTAAGGATCTGATTTTATTCCTGCTTCTCCGAAGTCTGCCTGATCTGATTGCTTCATCCTTTGAAATTTAGTCAGTGAATCTCAAGTGGGAGAATGCGATTTATTTGAAGGCATGCGTCCACTGAAGGAGGTGACCAGTCCTTCACTGTAGCTGCAAGTCTTGTGTTTGCTGTTACCCGCTTTCACCGGCGACGAGGAAAAACGCACAGTACGCCCTGACGCTGGTATAACAAGGTTTCTCTAATTTATGAATACGTGACAAAGCGAATTATTCATACCCTGCAGGCACACATTCCAGAACGAATTTCCCTGGAGGGACATAAAATAGTAACGTTCTTGTATTTATGGGACCGTCGAGCAGAAATTCGATTCAGCCTTTTGCCTCTACCGCGGTACTGTGTACTCTACATCTCACCGCGCGCTATTACAGTAGAAACAGCGGCACTGTTCTCAAACACAAGCGAACGTGCGCCGGACACAAATGTACCTCTGAGGTCTCCCTTCATTGCGTTACACTTTACTGCTAGGGGCGTCTTGCCTGATGTTAAACACAGTGCAGTGTATCGAAAAACTGGAAGTGAAAATAGTATGAACACTAGAAGTCTGTACGTTCTGAATGACATAAAATGTAGTTAAATACCATCTGCACGGAACAACATCGAACAGTACATGTCTGATTTGAGGTAAACATGTTACTGAACTGCGTGTCACATTTTTAATTTAGGATTGCTGAGTGATACAGCAATTACCCATAAATATTTTTGAACACATTTGTTTGATCGCTATGACCGGGTTCTGTGTACTAGATGCCTATAACTGTTTGTACATACGCAAACCAGCAACCAACCGACAATTATTTTGGTTCACTTTATTCAAAATGTAAAGTTACTGGCTTTTTATATCACCAAACAAATTGCTTTTATCAAAGCACATCGTACCTTGGTTTGAAGTGTGTTGGCCTATGATACACAGAACTAATTTGCAGTTATAAATGTGTTTTGAAATGCAAGTTGCGCTACAATATGCTTTCAACAGTGCTTTTTGCATTACACTACGGCCTGAAGTATGTGATCCAGACCTCTTTCTGCAGCTAGTGACAGTCCACACTAGGTTGGCATAAATACAGTTTATGGAGGTGTAGCAACTGTATACTCTTACGTATACTGAATGAAATGCCAAAAACGAAGTCACAAGCTAGCCGAATGTTCACGTTCTGACGAAGTCCAGGGGAATTACTTCCAATTATGATAGAGATGGGTATTTTAGAATGTACATAAATTTTAGGGAACATTTTGCATTTAGAAAATACATGTGTGTGACATTTGAACTGAACTGTCAACAACACACTACAGTTCAGTATTTCAGCGGCATGCTATCTGCTCCCGTAGTGAGTGAAAGTATTTGCACAGCTCCTGTCAGTTTGTATGAAGTAGGGCTGCCTGATACGTATTTAAAATACCGATATGGACGTGAAAGCTCAATAAAGATCTTTCTGTCTGAGAGTTAGCTAGGTATTTAGGTGAAAATTTACGTAACCTCGCCCTGTTGTGGAAACTACGCAATAATTAAACTCTAATTGCAGCAGTGATCTGCTCTTTCTACGGGGGCAATCAATAAACTGTTCTCCAACCAATTTCAATACCAAGCGTTAAACAATCAAATACGTTTAAAGGTAATGATAAGGGAAAGAATTAATTCGCCCAAACGCTTCACTTTAGATTTTGCATTGATTGTCACACCTTTCAATGCAAACCACAGAACACGCAAGTCTAATAATGAAAGAATATTAGCTCTCGTAATATTTGGTATATAACTTAAGAATTACTTAATAAGCAATAGGAATCTATGATTACTCCTTTAAACAAACATATATTTAAGACCATAAACGCATCAAAAGTAAGTCTTTCAGTTCTATAACAACGTTGGATCGTCGAATACGCCGGACTACCGACACAGAAGGCTAAATTTTACTAAACAGCAATTTCTCCAAACCTAGAACTATCTTAATACTGTACAATCCTTAGGTTATCCAGAAGTACTCTAATTCGCCTTTCTTGGGCACAACGGTGGAGTAGATAATTAAACTCTCACTTCATTCTCCTGGAACATTGAGCGGCAATAGACGCTCGGCAACTCTTACCCCAACGTGGCTCGGGAAAGAGGATGGCTCCACCAGGAAGAGGAAACATTTACCCTAACCGGAAAGGGAACTCGTCAAACACGAGCCATTAAGTTGGACGAAGACCAACTGGCGATTTTTTAATTATTACCCAAAGCTTGCTGGCCATCGGACGAAAATTACAGCGGCAAAGGTAGCTGTATTTGTGCTCACAAGAACTGACAACTTCTGCAAATGAGATTCCGGCATAACTACCGCCGTTGTAGCAATATGGGAATTCGGGACTGAGGAGAGCAAGTTAACAACGGTCTCTAACCAATAGACCCAACATTTCAGACAGACTGAGCAACCGACATCAGACGTGGTTGGGAGGATTACGAAATGGACTCTTCTAATTCTTTCTTTAGCCAGAAATTAGACAGTAGAAAGAAATTATGTTCACGAATTCCAGTACACATATAATTTTTTCATCTAAATTATCTCTTTTATGGCTTGTTTATGACATTGATAACACAAATTACACCTAAAATGCTACGCTCCTTAGCAAGAAGGATATAAGTGCAGATACCCTTGTTACAGAACCGTTTTGTGATTACATTATGGCTGTTAAAATCTGTGATCTAGAGGACTGTCAGGATCAGTTAAAGAAGGGACTATCTGTAATCTTGAAGCAGGAGGTGTGTGGCTCATTTAATTAATGTCTACGGAGTAAATTCTCCAAGCTCATCACTGCAAGACATGGTGTCAACGCGAAGTTACTATTCCTCCTACACGGAAACGACAGTGTATTGTATTGTATTGTATTGAATGTGAACCGGGGACCTAGAAACGTGGGAGAGGCTCTGGATTTAACACTGGAATTTCCATTCAACTGTTAATGGTACCGCAGTTGCTTTTAATTTCACCGTAGGTTGTTTTGCCTTTCCTATATGTTGAATCAGTTCTTCCGATAATCATTCCTTTTTCGATTTCTTCAGGTTTTTCATGCAGCCATTTTGCCTTAGCTTCCCTCCACTTCCTATTTATTTCGTTCCTAAGTGACTTTTGTTTCGGTATTGCTGATCTTCCCTCAACATTTTTGTACTTCCTTCTTTCATCGATAGCTGAAGTATTTCGTACGTAATCCGTGGTTTCTTCTCAGCTGTCTTCCTTGTACCTACATTTTTTCCAACTTCTGTGATTGCCTCTCTTCAACTGCACTGCCTGCTGAGCTACTTATTATTGCAGTATCTATAGCCGCAGAGAACTTCAAACGTTTCTCTTCATTTCTTAGTACTTCGGTATCCCACTTCTTCCGCAATGATTCTTTCTGACTAGTCTCTTAAAGTTCAGCCTATTCTTCGTCACTGCGAAGTTATGATCTGAGTCTGTATCTTCTCTTGGGTATATCTTGCAATTCGTTGAAATTTGTGGCATTATTCGATTAGTCTTTCACTTCTCTCGTTTCTGCTACCAAGCCCGTATTCTCTCGTAACCCTTTCCTCTACTCCTTCCCCTACAAATGTATCCAAGTCCCTCATGACTGCTACATTTTCATCTGTCTTTACGTACTGAGTTACCCGTTTAGTATCTTCCTGTAATTTCTTTACAAACGACGTCGACATGTATAACCGAAATATGGTTGTCGGTGTTGGTTTGCTGTCGATTCTGATAAGATGCCTATCACCGTTCACAGTGATTCATTATCTGCCCTATATTCCTATTCATAACGAATCCTATTCCCATTATACCATTTTCTGCAGCTTTTGATATTCCAAATGTACCGTCTGACCAGAAATCCTCGTGTTTCTTGCCTTTCACTTCATTGACCCTCACTGTGTCTAGATCGAGCCTTAACATTTCCCTTTTCAGATATTCTAGCTTCCCTGCCACGGTCAAACTTCTGACATTCCACGCCCCGACTCGTATAACAGTATCGTTTCGTTGCATATTCATTGTTTTTCTCATTGTCAGTTCTCTCTTGGCACTCCCCTTCCGCAGATCCAAATGGGGGACTATTCCGGAGTTTTTTGCCAATGGAGAGATCACCATGATACTTTTTCAACTGCATGCCACATGTTCTAGGAATACACACTGTGTCTTTAATGCAGTACTTTTGATTGCCTTCTGCATCCTCATGCCGTTAATCATTGCTGATTTTTTTCACGTTTATGGGCAGTCGCCTACCCACAGGGTAAGAGAGTGCCCTGAATCTCTGTTGGCTCTCGGCTCTCTTTGACATGGCCATTGGCAGAATGAGGGTGACTTCTTATGCCGGAAGTTTCGACCGCCAATGATGATAATTTTTATTAAATATTTAAACGGTGGTAGTGTTCGAAGCCAGCACGAAAAACGTTTTTATTACTAATCAAAACACTACCCCCTTCCCTATTTTTGTAATGAACAATCCCGGCGCCCAAAGGAAGGTTTGGCGGCAACGTGGGCAGGGGTCGAAACCCAAGGCCTGGCCACGATGTCCCGTTCCCACCCTCCAGAAACAAAGGAAACCGTAGGAAGCGTGGATTAGAGGTATAATGAACAACGTGTATTCATTAATTTTTCTTTTCGTTATCATTTGTACTTTTTAAATATTTTATTACTATTAATACTACTGAGAATATCAGGAAACCGGTGTCACGCGAGGAGAAGAGCGCAGCAAGACATCAGAATAAGAAGAACATTCTAATTACCAGTGAACATATCCGTTCTAACTGTGGAAGAGGCATGAGTCAGTTCATCATGACAGGAACACCTCACTCTCCAATTTCCCCCTCAGTGTATTCCTTCACCTACCCCAGCTCTGGGATGGGTTAAGGACGACACTGCAGAGGCAATTGGAGAAAAATTATCTGTGTTTTGGATTGCGGATAACTGCACAATGGCGTTGATTAAGGAATTGCCAAAAGTCAAGGACGCATTTCTTGTCATCAGCAGACAAGTTGTGTTCTGAGTGTCCGCAAATCCACCTCAACGAGTTTGCCTTTGCTCGCGGGAAGTATCTCCCGTCAGGAAAGAGGAGTAGTTGAGTAGGTATCTGATGAGGAGTCGTGCAGGTAATTAGGGACAGCATCTGTCGCGCCAAGAACCAGATATCTCTAACCGATCTGCTCACCGGACGGTGCTCGTCAGTGCCCATAACATCACAGTTGACAGACAAAGAGGTATCTGCGAGGTGAATCCTACGAAGGTGTGACCGGCATACTTGCCTCCCATTATCAGTAAGGCACCATGCAGACTGACGTCATTGTCAAGATAAGCGCACACCGATCAACAAATGGGACGCTAGTCGACATGGGAAAGCTTCTCCTAAACCACATTCGGTGACCTGCGGTGCTGAAGGAAACCATAGATAGCCTTCGTGGATGTCAATTGCGTTGGCACTATCATAGTACGACGTAGCTCAGTTCAAGTAAAGAGTGGTGGAAGTTAGAGAAGGGCGGTGGGACTTCCGAAAGCTGGATAGGTACTGCGAGAGAGTGTAGTGCAAGGGCCTCCAGCAACAGGCTGGGAACGCACGTAGGACAACGGAGCCACAATGTCATGTGACAGCCGAGGAAAGGGCTACCACTCTATCAGGCACATGATACGGACCTACACCGCCCCTGCACCGCTGGAGGGTGAGGCTTTCGTACTTTACCTTGAATACCAAGCCGTGGGAAACAAACGAACAAAATGCCTTTAGCATGAGTCGGGCCGTGAATGGCGGAGAAGGGAGTGTCTGTGCCACGTGCGGGGTACGTGATGCCAAATATACATTTACATACTGCGTGCGATGCAGAAAATCGAGTGCTCGTAAACGGTGATATAAGAGCCCAGCTCGTAGTTGGGAAAGTAGACGTCAGCAGTTGAGGGCAAACGTCCGGCGCAGATCACTTGCGAAATCGAGACCTAAGCATTGGAGAGTTTCAGCTACACGCAAAGGAGGAGCACTGTCCTCGGAAACTCCCGCACCTATAGCCATGGCACTCGATTTGCGGACCTTAAGGCAGCTACCAGGAGCTTTGGCGTAGGTGGTAACCCATACTTGACTCCCTGACCCCAGCACTGCTATGAAGAACTATAACGAGATCTTCTGCGTATGCATTGCAGCTGAATACATGATGTGTATGAATTCCTAAGGGACCAAACTGCTGAGGTCATCGCTCCCTGGACATACAAACTACTTAAACTAACTTATGCTAAGAACAACACACACACATATGCCAAAGGAAGGACTCGGACCTCCGGCAGAAGGGGCCGCGTAGTCCGTGACATGGGGCCTCAAACCGCGTGGCCACGTTGATGGAGACCGCGTAGCAACGGTTCCATGGCGAATGCATACAACAAAGCAGAGATCGGGCAGCCTTGACGCACTGGTAGACGGATCGAGATGGGAGGAGAAGGCTGCCACTGTAGGGTACACAAGACGTAGCTACACGAAGGAGACGCATTACGACGTCGACGTATCAGGGTAGCCCATATTGTGCAGCACCCCTTCGAGGAAGTCGTGATCAACGCGAACGAAAGCGTGGCTGAAGTCAAGAGCTGCTAAAAGTCCAGACATACAACGTGCGTGAGAAAGAGCGATTATGTCCCGGTAGCGGCAAAGTCCAGACATGCAACGTGCGTGAGAAAGAGCGATTATGTCCCGGTAGCGGCAAAGTCCAGACATGCAACGTGCGTGAGAAAGAGTGATTATGTCCCGGTAGCGGCAAAGTCCAGACATGCAACGTGCGTGAGAAAGAGCGATTATGTCCCGGTAGCGGCAAAGGGCAGTGCGGATGTTATTGGTACCTGCCAAAGAAGTCTCATCGGGGGAAACCACGTACCAAGCAGCCAAACAGCCAACTATACATCTCTGTATCGCTGTTGAGTAACGTCAAGTGGCGGTAATCACATATCCGTAAGGTACCACGAGGCTTGTGGGTGGGAATGAGGAAACCATCGAGGAAACCGTCTGGAATATGCACGAAAGTTGACATAAGGTGCCGGCCGAAGTGGCCGTGCGGTTCTAGGCGCTACAGTCTGGAACCGAGCGACCGCTCCATTCTCAGGTTCGAATCCTGCCTCCGACATGGATGTGTGTGATGTCCTTAGGTTAGTTAAGTTTAATTAGTTCTACGTTCTAGGCGACTGATGAAAGTTCAGTCGTGTAGTGCTCAGAGCCATTTGAACCATTTTGTCGTGAGGTAATAACAAATTTCTGTCCACTTTGGCGCCAGAAGGGGACGCAATGTCCGATAAAACACAAGAAGGATGGCGTCAGGGCCAGGTGACCTAGTCGTAGAAACCCCTAAATAGTGTCATGGACTCCATCCTCAGTGCCGTTAGCAATCAGATCCATCGTAGTATCCACAGGAACCGAGCCAAAGGAGAATCTGCAGACCGCCATAATGTCGGCACGGCGGTGACGTTGTTCGCAGTACAGTATAACATAATGTGCATGGAGGGCAGACACGAATCCCGTTCGGTATCAAAATGCTGCCCATCGTCAGCCATAAGAACATGAATCAAATTTGTCCAACGGTGGTCTCGTTCTGCTGTGATGTGATATGATTTGATACTAACCCATTATGTGTGCGCGCCCTGACCATAGCTCCTTCAAGGTGGCGGCGGGATACGGATGAGAGCAGTGCCTTTGCACGTTTCGCCATCGCCTGGCGCTCTAGCGAATACGGCATCGTAGTACATTCCCAGAGAATGGTGACACAGAATTATTGAGTCCGTCTCCACCACATTGCAACCTTCTTTCTGTAACCAGTCACGGCCTTGTGGAGAGCAGGCTTTGCACACATCACCCACCGTGACAGGGCAGACTAATAGGCATCATGGCGTAGACGACAAGCAGCCCACGTGGTATCGATGAGCTGCCGGTAATCGGGTGAAGTTTGGTGGATGGTGTCCTGTTTTCATGATCCACGGCCTCGCCAGACCCTTTGGTGGTAGAGATTGAAGGCGCAGATATATGCATCATATTCATAGACCGCAGTGGGCCAAACTTCAGCATTATGTACCCCACTGTCAATATCGCGGGAGATGTAAACACAAGCGAGTGGGTTGGAAGAATGGCTAGTGAAATGTGTAAACCCAGGACGACAGCCGCGAACATACTCCCAAGTATCCGCTTGGATAAGGGGCTGAAGAATTGTCGCCGGCGCGGCGCATGGAGAGTGACGACGTAGTAGGACTTTGGGGGGTGCCTGGATACTGTTGAAATCGCCTCCCATGATCAATCCTTCCTGTCGGCCCAGGAAGAGAGGTGTGACTGCCTCCGAGAAGAAGGTGGAAAGTTCAAGGCGGCGACCTGAGCCAGATGGCGTGAAGACGTTGACGACCCTGACGCAACTAAGCATGAGAACCATACCTCTGGCATCAGGGAGATGGGCAACTGCATCAGCGAGGATACTGTCATGTAAGAGAATCGCCATTCCACTACCAGTACGCGAAGCACGAGAGACACGTGCTGTAAACCATGGGGAGCATAGAAAGTTGCAACATGTGTTCCGGCGTAACGACTAACACTGGCACGAAGATCAAGACCGATACTGCAGAGAGGGCTGTGAGACGACGTCAGCAAACAGCACACTGACTAGGACGTAACAGGAGCGGCCTCTAGACGAAGACAGTAAAAGCCGCACGACACATAGCCGCGCTCACACTAGAACAGAGGACTAGAAGAGTCGCACTAGAAGAGCCACACTAGAAGAAGAGCAGTGACTTATGAACTTGTGTGATCCGTTATTAACTGATGAAGTGGAAATTGTATACATTGAAGGACATTGATTATTTGCATGTCGCCAGTTGCTTGCGACCAGTCTTTGTAAAGACACCAAGTTTTGTCAATCTAATGTAATCATCATCATCATCATTTCCTTGTGCCTTTGTCCCACTTCAACGCGTGGCCGGCCTTATTACTATGGATTTGGCGTTGTTAGCGTCAGAGGGTGGCCGGATGCACTTTCTGACGCCACCCAGTACCCCCCTCCCCCTCCCACCAGGTTCAAATTAGTGTACCCCAGCTGTCTACGTCGAGTGTAATTCATGGAATAGTGCGAACGTGTTCAGATGTCAGCGAATCGTGCAACTGAGGCAGTACGTGGGGACCAGCCCGGTATTCAATTAGTGGGATGTGGAAAACCACCTGAAAACCACATCCAGGCCATCTTCCGGCGGATTCG
Source organism: Schistocerca americana (assembly GCF_021461395.2). NCBI lineage: Eukaryota > Metazoa > Arthropoda > Insecta > Orthoptera > Acrididae > Schistocerca > Schistocerca americana. The sequence goes on along the minus strand of NC_060122.1, from coordinate 190,764,871 downwards.
ATCCGGGGCCGGCGCGCCTACCCGAGTCCAGGAAGCAGCGGCTAACCAGCTGGTAATCTACTTTATTGCAATACGATTTGCTTGTATTTCGTCTAGCTATTCAGAAAACAACTTCATAGGCACCCTTTGAGAGTCGAGAGGGCAGGATCCCACAGTGAGCTCTTCCTGAAGGAGAGCTACATGCAGCATGTCGTGGAATAATGCCAATTTGTGTCGTACGCGATTAGTCTTGACATTGATCATGGCTGTGCGATAAGGCTGGAAAGATTGCATAGCAGCCGGCCGAGGGTTTCTAGGCGCTTCAGTCCGGAATCACGCGGCTGCTACGGTCGTAGGTTCAAATCCTGCCTCGGGCATGGATGTGTGTGATGTCCTTAGCTTAGTTAGGTTTCAGTGTTTCTAGGTCTAGGGGACTGATGACCTCAGATGTTAAGTCCCATAGTACTCAGAGCCATTTGAACCATTTTGATGCCATAGCCAGGCGGTTAGGCGATTCAAGCACGGAGGAAGCACAGGGAACTAACTGACGGGTCTCCACAGAAGAGCACATCACTGTGTCAGGGAGGGAGCCGACCCCACCAGGGGGGGTTTATCGTTCTGTACACTTCATGAATGTTCATCAATCAGCATCGACGTCGTCCGCCCAGGAGACAGACGTGTTACCGGGCCACCTCAGAGGAACATTATCAGTGTTGCGCCCACATGTAGCGTCAAACTCAGAGAGTTAGGCAACCGCATCAGACGCTGGCGGGGGAATGTCGGTGTCCGGGAATGGACGCTAACTTGAGACAGTGGCAGAGAAGGACGTCGCGTCGTCAGGTGTCAGGGCTTCAGAGAACAGCGCACTATCAGAAGCATGGTCGTCATCCTGCGCACATATACGATGGACGCAGTCATCGGAATGGGTACGGCGTCGTCTCTTCCGGTCCCTCGGCCACCATTGCTTCCTAACATGCTGATGGCAGGCGGCTGTCGTCCGACATGTGGCCAGATGGCAGAAAGGTACAGCTCCATGATCAACAACCATGGGGTCGGGACGGACAGCTTCTGTCTGCTGATGGTCGTCGTTCATTTGTACTGCCTCTAGCAGGGATGTAGGAGACACAGACGAAACATCCACCGCGTTGTCGAGAGGAGCAGACACGGGTAATGTCTGATTCAGAGAGGGCGTAGCAAGCAGCACCGCCGCAGACGCGTAAGACAGACGTAACACAGTGGACGCCGCAGGGGGAGCGACGTCTCCGATCGGCGTCTGAACCATTCTACATCGGGGACATTCAGAACGGACATGGCCTTCCTGGCCACAACCTGAACAGGTTCGCGGCTGGCCGTCGTACATGACGACAGTCGGCAATGACCGTGTAGGAAGGCACGCGTTTCCATAGTTCAGTTTTTATCTGACGGACACTAGTTAGGACACGGTACATTTCGAACGTCTTCCGCGTTTCAGCCACGTCACTGACGACGTTGGCGTACGGTTTAAAAGCGGCCACCCCAGCGTCCGACGGTACTTTAAACGGGAGTTCGAAAACCCGCAACGTTCGGAGACCAAAACCAGCATGATCAACCACTACAGTCCCTATATATTCGCCAGAGTATCAAAACTTGAGATAGTCGGCGCACAGCTCATCATTCGCGGCTTTATGTACAAGTAGTACTAAGGACTGGAAAATGTCTTGTGGCGGGAAATGCATTTCATCTCGAATAAAACGATCCACTTCATACACATTCGGTCGTTCGTGATCTAATGGAAAAGTTGATTTAATTGTGGTGTGGCGTTAAGAAAACGAGAGGACCCATGATGACACAAATGCCCAAAAAGGCCTTAAAATGTTGTGTGATGTGGTTAGTTTTGTGAGAGTACTTCCTTTGGTATATTCATGCTGTCTCTCGTCCGTTTCCATGTGCATAGCCGTACGCAAACACCATTTAGGCACGTTCCCGACATGAATACCGCACCATTCTACAGCTTACAGTACGCTACGTCAGTCAGACAGCCCGCAACACAAAAGGAACACACGGGACAAGTTCAGAGGAACTGACAATCGTCAACACCATCTGCCACGGCAACCTTGCATTTCTGAACAAATTTTCAGAGGACCTTTTTCATTATTACCACTGTTGATTCTTAGCTCATACACAATTGATTTTAAACTGATGAAAGTCAAGAGATGCAAGATGAGGGGACCATGGTGGCTATTCGATCGGACTCCACCAACTCATCCAGTGACCTTCAAACTGTTCATCGAGAAACTCTCTGATTTCAGTAGTTTAGTGGGGAGTTGAACCGTCTTGTTGGAAGAAAGTTAGGAAATCAGTCTGCAGATTCAACAGCGTTGAAAGCACATAATTATGGCGCATGTTAAGATACCTCTCCCCAGTCAAGCTTCCAGCAATAAACATCGAACTCACGATTATTGCGTGACAAATCCCGCACCAAGTCACCACTTTTTTACCACCAGCACCGTTACAGGACACCCCTAATAGGGGTTTACGTCTGACCAGTGACGAATATTCTGTTTGTTTACTTCTACTTACTCATAAAAATTAGCTTCTTCCCTGAACAATAACTGCTGTATCCAGTTTGGATTCCTATTACACTGATTCAGAACCCATTCTGAGAAATGCACCCGTCAATCTGGATCATCCTCCGAGAGATGATGTAGCAACTGTAACTTTCACGAAACCCACGCAGGATTGAACGCTGACTGATATCGGATATTGCTGACAACTGCGCGCATTACGATATAGACCCCATAAGCACTCCCCCCCCCCCCCCCCCCCTCCAACGATATAGACCTTTCACAAACGATGCCACAATTGCTGTAGCAATCTCCTCATCGGTGGCTCTTCTAGGGAGTCCACTAGTGACTTTCGCACCACAGAACCAGCTGCAAGAAATTTGTCCAATAGCTTGGATACTGTGATACGTGAAATGCCATTTCTCTCAGGGTGCCGGGCATTTCAGTCAGCAGCAACCACTCTGGTACTTCGTCCAGCTCTCAGTAACACAATTTCAATGCATTCCTGCTGCGTAACTGCCATTGCGGATCACCTGCAATAGTAAACACAACTGATCAACTCCTTGCAATTTCAAACTTTAACGGGTCTCAACTACTACACAAACAAAGGTATCGTTAAACAGATTCCCATGTGCATTCCTGAGAAACAGGCAGTTCAAAATAATGTGCCAAATATCCCCTTCTCATCTAAAACAGGTAACCCAAATCCAAGATGACGGATTTCATAGTTCCTATGAGCTCCACGCCCACCGACAGACACCTTATACCAGAGGTCATTAAGTTTTCTCACACCGTTCGAGTTTTATAGAGGTGCATCCAGACGTTTGCCTCACACTGTACATTCATTTTGGAGTGCTTTTGTGATTCTAAATTCAGCAACCATCTGTTAAAAAATTGTCAGATGTGTGTGAAATACGAAGAGACCAAACTGCTGAGGTCATCGGTCCCTAGACTTACACACTACTTACGTGAAGAACAACACACATACCGATGCCCGAGAGAGGACTCGAACATCCGGCGGGAAGGGCCGTGCAGTCACATGTGTACTAACTTTTACAAAACTTGTGCATCCAATCTAAATCTATTTCACTGGTAATACATAAGTCTTACAAACACCATTCTTCGACCTGGCTCTCCCATAACTTGCTTACCGGGATCACGTTGTAATCTGTACGAAGTTCCACGAATATCAAATGGGTATTCTGATTGCTACCCATTATCTTCCATTTTAAATTTCGAAAAAGTAAATATTCCATCAAACCAGGCACTCATTTTTCTCTTCTATCTCTACTATCATCTGTTCTTCTACTAGTTTCTTTAGGATACAATCCGGTACTGAACTCATTACACGAATCCTCCTGTAACACTTAGGAGGACGTGCTGAGATGTAAAGCAATCGAATTTTTTATGTGAAAACTCTTACAGATTTTTAAACAAATCAAACTTTATTAAGATCCTATATCTTTATTTTTCATTTCTACATATTTGTCTTCACTATAGACACTCTGGCGAAAAACGGGAGACCAGATAGTTTCTACCGTCATTGTAGAATGTTTGCTTTGTTGACGAAGCATCTGCTCCCAACGCCTCATCACTACCAAATTCCTCGATAGTGTTCTTTACCTTTTGGAAACAGATGACTATCGTATGAGGCCGAGATGGCACTGTATGGAGGATAAACGATGACAGTGACTTAGGGATAAACGTCAGACTGTTACAAATGTCGCAGCGATGAGGTTCTGGGTGCACTGTGCGTGGACGAACCCTTCCTGCGGTTAGAAACTCGATTACAGCAGGCTGTTTCCCGCGCCATCAAAGTTACGTTACACAGCACCATGTCACACTCTACAATTTGGAGTCCTCTCTGGTGACATTTTTAATATATGCAAGTAACATACTTTTCAGCACTCATAAAGCGTTTAGTCGCCTTCTAGACTTTACGAAGCCCCTTATCAGATTCCACACAGAACTGTGGGTACAGCTTTCATAAGGTCAAAACTTACATCGCAATACTTATATTGCCTAGTACTGCAGCCTCGCCACTCTTTACTTGTTTGACTGCACGTACAACGTCATCGCGACTTGTTGCTGGCACCTCATTAAAGAGGACTCACTTTCCAACACCACTGATCCAAAAATTTCATATTCAACTGTACAAAATCTTCAGAATTCCTGATACAGCTGCACCCAACGATCCATAATTGTGCTGATAACATTGCCATCTCTATACTGTGTCCTCATTCCTTTGTATATTTTCCAGGCTTTTTTGCCTCTTATATTGCCCCTACAATTTTTAGCTTCATCGCATAACTTTTGACAAGACTCGTTCATTGTTTATATTTTGCCTGGCGCTATTCGTCCTTTCAAGATATGTTTTAAGATCCTCATTCAAACTAGTACTCAACCATTTCTAATATTGCTTTTACACATTAAAAATCCCCTTTCCTTTCTTTCGTTCCTGTTTTCTCTTCCTTTCTTGTGAACTTCTGGTATTTTGAAATACGTAATATTTTATGGTCACAGCTCACTTGTTATTCCTTTTTTTCCACTCCTTTTTCTTTTATTACGCTCATTGTGAGGAGGAGGTAATACAGTTTTCAAACGCTCCATCTTCTTCTCGTAACAATTACTGTACAAATATTTTAATTTATATCCATCAACTGTCCCCACATCGAACAAGTTGGTTATGACTTTTAAAACCACACCGTCGTAACTAAACTCCGGATGAAATGAAATGAAATGAGCGTTTGGCGTCATTGGCCGGGAGGCCCCTCGCGGGGCAGGTCCGGCCGCCATATCGCAGGTCTTATTACATTCGGCGCCACATTGGGCGACCTGCACGCCGGATGGGGATGAAATGATGATGAACACAACACAACACCCAGTCCCTGAGCGGAGAAAATCTCCGACCCAGCCGGGAATCGAACCCGGGCCCAGAGGACGGCAATCCGTCACGCTGACCACTCAGCTACTGGGGCGGACAACTCCGGATGATTATCACACATGGCTTGTCCTAGACATACAAAACACTCCAGCTGTATTCCTTATAGGCCGGCTGGTGTGGCCGAGCGGTTCTAGGTGCTTCAGTCGGGAACCACGATGCTGCTACGGTCGCAGGTTCGAATCCTGCCTCGGGCATGGATGTGTCTGATGTTCTTAGGTTAGTTTAAGTAGTTCTAAGTTGTAGGGGACTGATGACCTCATATGTTATGTCTAATAGTACTCAGAGCTACACTCCTGGAAATGAAAAAAAGAACACATTGACACCGGTGTGTCAGACCCACCATACTTGCTCCGGACACTGTGAGAGGGCTGTACAAGCAATGGTCACACGCACGGCACAGCGGACACACCAGGAACCGCGGTGTTGGCCGTCGAATGGCGCTAGCTGCGCAGCTTTTGTGCACCGCCGCCGTCAGTGTCAGCCAGTTTGCCGTGGCATAGGGAGCTCCATCGCAGTCTTTAACACTGGTAGCATGCCGCGACAGCGTGGACGTGAACCGTATGTGCAGTTGACGGACTTTGAGCGAGGGCGTATAGTGGGCATGCGGGAGGCCGGGTGGACGTACCGCCGAATTGCTGAACACGTGGGGCGTGAGGTCTCCACAGTACATCGATGTTGTCGCCAGTGGTCGGCGGAAGGTGCACGTGCCCGTCGACCTGGGACCGGACCGCAGCGACGCACGGATGCACGCCAAGACCGTAGGATCCTACGCAGTGCCGTGGGGGACCGCACTGCCCGCCACTTCCCAGCAAATTAGGGACACTGTTGCTCCTGGGGTATCGGCGAGGACCATTCGCAACCGTCTCCATGAAGCTGGGCTACGGTCCCGCACACCGTTAGGCCGTCTTCCGCTCACGCTCCAACATCGTGCAGCCCGCCTCCAGTGGTGTCGCGACAGGCGTGAATGGAGGGACGAATGGAGACGTGTCGTCTTCAGCGATGAGAGTCGCTTCTGCCTTGGTGCCAATGATGGTCGTATGGGTGTTTGGCGCCGTGCAGGTGAGCGCCACAATCAAGACTGCATACGACCGTGGCACACAGGGCCAACACCCGGCATCATGGTGTGGGGAGCGATGTCCTACACTGGCCGTACACCACTGGTGATCGTCGAGGGGACACTTAATAGTGCACGGTACATCCAAACCGTCATCGAACCCATCGTTCTACCATTCCTAGACCGGCAAGGGAACTTGCTGTTCCAACAGGACAATGCACGTCCGCGTGTATCCCGTGCCACCCAACGTGCTCTAGAAGGTGTAAGTCAACTACCCTGGCCAGCAAGACCTCCGGATCTGTCCCCCTTTGAGCATGTTTGGGACTGGATGAAGCGTCGTCTCACGCGGTCTGCACGTCCAGCACGAACGCTGGTCCAACTGAGGCGCCAGGTGGAAATGGCATGGCAAGCCGTTCCACAGGACTACATCCAGCATCTCTACGATCGTCTCCATGGGAGAATAGCAGCCTGCATTGCCGCGAAAGGTGGATATACACTGTACTAGTGCCGACATTGTGCATGCTCTGTTGCCTGTGTCTATGTGCCTGTGGTTCTGTCAGTGTGATCATGTGATGTATCTGACCCCAGGAATGTGTCAATAAAGTTTCCCCTTCCTGGGACAATGAATTCACGGTGTTCTTATTTCAATTTCCAGGAGTGTATTTGAACCATTTATTCCTTATATTCTAAGTTTCCGTGCCAGCAGCAAGCAAATACGAGTTCACGTTGAATGTATGAGTGTTTTGACGATCAACTAACATATTGAACGCTCCTTTTGCGAGCAAACTACCAGACTTGACATCATGCCCATAGTCAAGCAGAAGATTGATTAACAGTATTAATGTATGAAGCACATCACAAAAAACCTAGTTCTATCTATTGATCTTCAAATTTTTTTAATCCTGAGCCGTCAGATGTAACCTTTAGACTATCTGCACGGTTTTCACTTGATGGCTCTATATCTTTCAAAAACATTCTCACCTTAAATTCAACGTTTTCAGTGACGAATCATTTTAGTCAGCAAGTAATCAGAAACAATCAAGTCGTATAGGTCGCATCCATTTTCCTGCTGAACTAATTTGAGCTATGCTGCGGGGTCCTACTAATGTCCCGTCTACCTTGTAAAAGGCCTGGTCTCGGTTAACTTTCGCTTCATCCATGCTAGACTTACGACTTTCCCCAATTTAGTTAGTGAGACGTGGCGCTCAGTTCGATATACCGCTAGCGAGGTGGTTTGCAACCTTTGCATGCAGAATTGGCTGGCTGGTGGTAAGAGGAATGTCCGGGAGAGGGACGAGTGGTATGTCGGAAACGAGTGGGGGTGTGGGATATAGAGGTGTCACCGCTCTGTGAAAAGGAGAGGCAGTTGGGAACTTGGAGTGGATGCGACAAGTGGTCTGTGCAAAGAGGAAGCAGGGACCGTGCCCTGGTCGGTAGGGCGACCTGATTTCCGACCAGGACATCACGGCTACCTAAGTAGCCAATCCCAGTTGTTGAATCTGGTGAGACATTTCGTCCGATAAGTGCGTGTTTACATGTGAAGAACAACGTCCTGCACTGCTTTGAAGTTCTAGTGGAGCTTGTGGACTAGAATTTTACAATTTGTCGAGGCTTACTAAGCCGATATTTAATACAGACAAGCAGTACAATATGCTAAAGTCGAAATGTTACATAGTCGTGACTGTTAGACAGAGCCGGCCGCGGTGGCCGTGCGATTCTAGGCGTTGCAGTCCGGAACCGCGGGACTGCTACGGTCGCAGGTTCGAATCCTGCCTCGGGCATGGATGTGTGTGATGTCCTTAGGTTAGTTAGGTTTAAGTAGCTCTAAGTTCTAAGGGACTGATGACCTAAGATGTTAAGTCCCATAGTGCTCAGAGCCATTTGAACCATTTTGTTAGACAGGTCGCTGCGCCCTTATAAGCCAAATATTCTGCCTTGAGTTTGGTGGCCATTATAGTTGTTCGGGAAACATTAGCTGCCTGACTTGTGGTTGAGTTCCCAGTTTCTTTTAGCTTAAATTCAAAGCCACTGCTGAGGTGTGTAGACACTGTTTGGCGGACAAATGTGTCAACGTCACTCTCCGTAAGTAGAAATGGTTTGCACCCCATTTGTTGGTTGGTTGGTTTTTTGGGGGAAGAGACCAAACAGCGAGGTCATCGGTCTCATCGGAGTAGGGAAGGACAGGGAAGGAAGTCGGCCGTGCCCTTTCAGAGGAACCATCCCAGCATTTGCCTGGAGCGATTTAGGGAAATCACGGAAAACCTAAATCAGGATGGCCGGACGCGGGATTGAACCGTCGTCCTCCCGAATGCGAGTCCAGTGTGCTAACCACTGCGCCACCTCGCTCGGTCCCCCATTTGTAACTGCATACTTGTATGTTTAACAATTTGCTGATTTAGAATTTTGTTCTGTTGCGAATTAGTCCATCCGTGGGCCTGTGTCGAGTACCTAGTTACCGGGCGAGAACTTAGGGCAGGTTTCACAGCCCTGGTCGGCCAAGGGTCTGGCACCGCTCTCTTAGCGACCCATCGACCATCAGACGTGGCAGCGTCAAGGAAAGCCGAGGTATTACATGTCGGTCTGCTGACGGTTCGAGGTTGGAGCGATAACAGTTTTATTGTATCTTAACTTTCTTTATTGTGGTGGCTGTTGACATTTAAGTTCAAAGCTTTCCTTGCTCTCAACTGTTGATATTTAATTAATCTTTTGTTGAGCGCTTTTCTGTCTTAAATACCTTGTAATCTGAATGGCTATCCGTTACAGACTTAGTGAGCACGGTGGCGGATATTTCTTAATTACAGTTGGTATTTGGAAGGTCTTTAATGTTATGTATGAAGCGGAACTATGGGCCTCATGGAAAAAGGGTGACCCGGCTGAGTCACGCAATTTGACTCTTAGTCTGATCACGACGTGTGGCCATTAACTGCACGCGCTGATCGCGTAGGCTGACGTGAGGGTCAGTGAACTATACTTAGGGGATGTATCTGGAACATCTTAGGTGATTAGAAAGTTAGTAGTCAGGAATACAATCAAATACTTAGCTTTAATTCAGCATCACCGGTGAACGTCGATCTTGACTTTGTACAGTAACATTTACAAGTGCAGTTATAGACTGAACTGCGAAAACTTATTTACAAATCTGATTGCTTCAAACATACAGATCAATAGTCAATGCATAAACTGTATGTGGCGCCTGGCTAGGTCGTAGCTACTGACTTAGCTGAAGGCTATGCTAACTGGCGTATCTGCAAATGAGATCTCTGAAGCTATAACAAGTGAACCACTCCTATTCAAGTCTGCTGTAGAAATGGACAGTGCGCTAGCTTGTCACGTAAGACCAGTCGAGTAGCGGCGCTCGGTCTGCTAGCGTCGACAGTGGCGACTCGCGGGTCCGATGTGTACCGACAGACAGCGGCCGATTTGAAGCCTACAACCTAGCCAGTGTGGTGCCTTGTGGTGACACCGCATTTAACACAGTGTGGTAAGCACCAGGAGCACATTTTGTTGTAAAAAACGCAAATATTATTCAAATTCCTTAGAAAACATAAATTCTTATTGACAGGTTGTTTAGTAAGTGCCGGCTTATCATTTTTATATAATTGCAAATTTCGTTTAAATTATTTCGAAAACATAAATGGTTATTGACAGATAAATTACTAAGCGGTTGTGTGCTGACCCTTTTGACCTGTCCCTATGACCGTCACTTCATTTAGTACCTATAATTGGGTTTTCAAGTTATTAAAATTTAAATCAATTTAATACGGTGGAATATGCAACTGCGTATAAGCCTTCTTTTAATAGTGACCGCACCATGAAGAGGATATTTTTACAGCATCCCTGGCTAATTTAATGCTTTACAAGATATACAGCGTAAGATCATAGTTCGTACAATGTCTTCATACTACCGATTAGTACACAGTGCCTTCATAACAATTTGTTTATCAGAATAAGTGACCGCATGAGGTTTTTGAAAAAGTTTTACTTTAAGTAAGTCATGATTACTGCAACTCAGCATACAGCAAATCTGTATTTCTTTGCCCAAGATCTTCTTTTACTGTCTTCATATTCCTAATTGTGGACAAAAATGGGCACTCTCACATTTGCAGCATTATTTGTTGTCATTGTTAACGTTATACCTACTAGTAGCTCCTCCATTATTTGGTAGTAGTTTGTGGAATCATCGTTCTTGTGCCTGAATTTTTCTCTCATTTTTAGGTTAATTAACATCCCTACATGAACTGTAGAGAATAAAACATATGTTACTGGAGCAGCTTTATGCTTCAATTTAGCTTTCAGGGGAAATTCCGCACCTCATATTTAGAATCCCTATGTTAATAGGAGTAAGCAGAATGTGCGACACACAATACTTAACATCTGAAAACGAATTGGCACGTTTTGATTCATTTTTTTACGAAATTTGGAAACTTAATACCCACCTTTTGTTGTAGTGTGAAATTATGTGAACAATTAGGGATAGCCCCAGAAATAATTATTCTTCCCCGAAAACAATTCGAAACATGGTCTCTGTACTGTCAGCACACTGATAACTGCAGCATAACTCAACATTTAATTGTCAGGTCATCGACAAGAACTAACACTCAGCTGAACAACCTTGTATTCATTCATACATGCAATGACAGAACTGTAGATTGTGGCAGTGATGGACTATTGAGCGCTGGTAGTTTCAACTATGACGACAACGTTGCCGTTTGCTTCACCGCGCACATTCTGTGAAATGTACAGTATCTTGGAAAAGGTACATGGCTCATGGCTGACTAAACAAATATTCTGTGGGGAATTTGATGAATATTAATATTAAAGTAGAACAAATAACTCTCCTAAGTTCAAAACTATAAAAAATCTAACTGTTAGTATTTCTAAATAACATATTTTTCTTACAATTTAAAGATCGTAAGTCTTTCAACTGACAAATAGGTAAAAAAATATTTGAAAATTATACCTCGTAATGTCCTTGATTATTACCACACTGAAAAAATGGTTGTAGGAACACGCAATTACCCTACAATCTTACATCAGTCAATATATTCAGACGGTCATTCCCAAAAAAGATTTTTTTTTTATTTCGTACCACCATACTGTATGGAAAAGAAAAGTCAGCACTGCTTTGATCTAACCACAGTAATTACGGAACGTATTTCAAATGTATGCAAAGACATATCAATTTAACACAGCAGCATCCAACATCAAATAATACTGAAACGAAACATCCGTATTCTAGTCACAAATGATAATATACGTTCTGAAAGATTGTTGTTAAAGTTCGTGTCAACAGTATACGAACAGTGATATGTGCTGATACGCGAAGTGTCAAGTTCTTGATGCCCTGTAACAACTGTTGGTGTGATAATGTTTATCACTTAACATTTCCACAAAACTGTCTAGACAGCGATTTTATTTTGTTCTTATGATCATGTTACTTCAAAGACCAATAAAGAAATCGCTAAAACTTCGATAATGTAGCTCGAGATTTATTGAAAAACACTGTGTAATCACCCTCCCTTTTCTCTGTGGACTTAGACGTCTAAATAATTTGACCTCCTAAGTATATTGCTTAACGTAAGTTGCTTATAAGCTCATATCACGTCAATCTGGTTTCATGGGAGCAAAAGCGTGCACCAGTGCTAACGTATGCTTGAGAAGCAGATGTTACAAATGGATCTCGTACGACCAAAACATAGCTACATTAAAGGTGCGAGGTAAGACGGGAGAGAACGTTAAAAACGACCGTTTCACACAAACAGTTTTTTGTTGCTTAAGAGATTCACAATGTTTGGTTACCTGACTCCGTCAGTAGCACTTAGAAGACACAACATCTGGTGGAATGGGAACAAAGACGTGGCTGGTGTCAACCATAGCGGTGAAGAACTGTTTTTGTTTAACGTATCATCTTCCGAGTGACGATACGGCCAACAACGTTTGCGTAAATTAAACAGGCGTTTGGGTCTATTTTTGTGCTCGCAGATGGCAGAGAGTTCGCCGGCGAACTTGCCGTGAGCTCAGCAATGACTTTTAAAAATACTTTACATTTCCTTCAGCTATGAATATAACAATTTACCGCTTGTACTGCATCTGACTTCTTCAGTCTACATTTTTACAAAAGACGTTTGCAGTTTCGTAGACAAGTGTTTTGCTTGTCAAGCATATAAACACGCTATGTACGAGTGCAGTTGTCTGGACGAGAAACGTGATTCTCCTAAATTTGCTCGGCATCGTGGGAAAGTTTGCCCTTGTATTTTATTGACAGTCATACTGCACTTAATCGTGCAGAACATTCGACACTTTCAAAGGTGGTTGGTAATTTAGTTGACATGCAGGGAAGTTGTAAGAAATCTGACTTGCCTGTTTATTTCCGATTGATATTTCCGCTTCTATGATGTTGTTCAAAAATCTTTCTGCAGGCTATACCAATAACATTGAACGAATGTAAAACTCTGATGAGATGTTAACACTTTCGTCTTGGTTCATCATTCAGCCGATATACTGATATGCTTCCTTCATCTCATGGTATCGTATTCTGCATTCGTGCCACAAAGATGTAGGTGAAAATTTTCATGACTCAGTTAAGAAGTGTTAATGGGCTTTCGATTTTGGGATCGGGATGACCATCCCTGTAACGAAGGTAGTGGAAGCTAAGAGCAGGCCTTGATAGATGAGTCGCCAGTGCGGCGCGGGTAAATACTTGAACGTTCGATAGAACTCCAGCAAGAGTCCATCCAAAGCAGGTAATCTGTACCGTCAGTCTTCAAGGCGTCAGCCACAGTGCTGTGTGACCTCCATCACCGTCACTCTATCCGGATCTTCGGCAGAGTAAGGCATTGTGTAGTGTTCTAGAAGGATGCATCGGTGTCGTGCTGTATAGAAGAACACAGTTTTTCGTCTACATCAGTGACATGGATCAGCGCTAGCTGGCGCTTTCATTGTTCTCTGCTAAGGTGAAAAATGGACGGCCTGTTCACTGTGAACCTATCAGGCGAACGACAGCAGCAGCAAATTTTTTTGTACATGTGCGCCACAATCTGTCCTTCGGCCACGTTTACAACTATCTGTCTCTCTGGTGATGGTGACATTGGACTGTAATAACGTAAAATGTTGTAACAGAAGTCGAGTGACGGCCAGTCCCTTGTGACTGTCTGACAGCCGTACAAATTCAAAGTATGCCAGATGATCTGTTTCATACTACTCCAGCATTGTGAGGTATGCTCCTATATGGTGGACACACGAGTGCGAGGCATCCTCAATGGCGAGTCTGCAGTCAGAAGTCAGATGATCATTGTTAAGCTTCCAGAGGTTTCGGCTCGCTGGTGGTGGACGGCGAAAATACTTACATCTACATCTACATTTATACTCCGCAAGCCACCCAACGGTGTGTGGCGGAGGGCACTTTACGTGCCACTGTCGTTACCTCCCTTTCCTGTTCCAGTCGCGTATGGTTCGCGGGAAGAACGACTATCTGAAAGCCTCCGTGCGCTCTCTAATCTCTCTAATTTTACATTCGTTATCTCCTCGGGAGGTATAAGTATGGGGGAAGCAATATATTCGATACCTCATCCAGAAACGCACCCTCTCGAAACCTGGCGAGCAAGCTACCCCGCGATGCAGAGCGCCTCTCTTGCAGAGACTGCCACTTGAGTCTGTTAAACATCTCCGTAACGCTATCACGGTTACCAAATAACCCTGTGACGAAACGCGCCGCTCTACCTTGGATCTTCTCTATCTCCTCCGTCAACCCGATCTGGTACGGATCCCACACTGATGAGCAAAACTCAAGTGTAGGTCGAACGAGTGTTTAGTAAGCCACCTCCTTTGTTGATGGACTACATTTTCTAAGGACTCTCAAAATGAATCTCAAACTGGTACCCGCATTACCAACAATTAATTTTATATGATCATTCCACTTCAAATCGTTCCGCACGCATACTCCCAGATATTTTACGGAAGTAACTACTACCAGTATTTGTTCCGCTATCATATAATCATACAATAAAGGATCCTTCTTTCTATGTATTCGCAATACATTATATTTGTCTATGTCAAGGGTCAGTTGCCACTCCCTGCACCAAGTTCCTATCCGCTGCAGATCTTCCTGCATTTCGCTACAATTTTCTAATGCTGCAACTTCTCTGTATACTGCAGCATCATCCGCGAAAAGCCGCATGGAATTGCCGACACTATCTACTAGGTCATTTATATATATTGTGAAAAGCAATGGTCCCATAACACTCCCCTGTGGCGCGCCAGAGGTTACTTTAACGTCTGTAGAGGTCTCTCCATTGATAACAACATGCTGTGTTCTGTTTGCTAAAAACTCTTCAATCCAGCCACACAGCTGGTCTGATATTCCGTAGGCTCTTACTTTGTTCATCAGGCGACGGTGCGGAACTGTATCGAACGCCTTCCGGAAGTCAAGAAAAATAGCATCTACCTGGGAGCCTGTATCTAATATTTTCTGGGTCTCATGAACAAATAAAGCGAGTTGGGTCTCACACGATCGCGGTTTCCGGAATCCATGTTGATTCCTACATAGTAGATTCTGGGTTTCCAAAAACGACATGATACTCGAGCAAAAAACATGTTCTAAAATTCTACAACAGATCGACGTCAGAGGTATAGGTCTATCGTTTTGCGCATCTTCTCGACGACCCTTCGTGAAGACTGGGACTACCTGTGCTCTTTTCCAATCATTTCGAACCTTCCGTTCCTCTAGAGATTTGCGGTACGCGGCTGTTAGAATGGGGGCAAGTTCTTTCGCGTACTCTGTGTAGAATCGAATTGGTATACCGTCAGGTCCAGTGGACTTTCCTCTGTTGAGTGATTCCAGTTGCTTTTCTATTCCTTGGACACTTATTTCGATGTCAGCCATTTTTTCGTTTGTGCGAGGATTTAGGGAAGGTACTGCAGTGCGGTCTTCCTCTGTGAAACAGCTTTGGAAAAAGGTGTTTAGTATTTCAGCTTTACGCGTGTCATCTTCTGTTTCAATGCCATCATCATCCCGGAGTGTCTGGATATGCTGTTTCGAGCCACTTGCTGATTTAACGTAAGGCCAGAACTTCTGAGGATTTTCTGTCAAGTCGGTACATAGAATTTTACTTTCGAATTCACTGAACGCTTCACGCATAGCCCTCCTTACGCTAACTTTCACATCGTTTAGCTTCTGTTTGTCTGAGAGGTATTGGCTGCGTTTAAACTTGGAATGAAGCTCTCTTTGCTTTCGCAGTAGTTTCTTAACTTCGTTGTTGTGCCACGGTGGGTTTTTTCCCGTCCCTCACAGTTTTACTCGGCACGTACCTGTCTAAAACGCATTTTACGATTGCCTTGAACTTTTTCCATAAAAACTCAATATTGTCAGTGTCGGAACAGAAATTTTCGTTTTGATCTGTTAGGTAGTCTGAAATCTGCCTTCTATTACTCTTGCTAAACAGATAAACCTTCCTCCCTTTTTTATATTCCTATTAACTTCCATATTCAGGGATGCTGCAACGGCCTTATGATCACTGATTCCCTGTTCTGCACATACAGAGTCGAAAAGTTCGGGTCTGTTTGTTATCAGTAGGTCCAAGATGTTATCTCCACGAGTCGGTTCTCTGTTAAATTGCTCTAGGTAATTTTCGGATGGTGCACTCAGTATAATGTCACTCGATGCTCTGTCCTTACCACCCGTCCTCAACATCTGAGTGTCCCAGTCTATATCTGCTAAATTGAAATCTGCACCTAAGACTATAACATGCTGAGAAAGTTTATGTGAAATGTATTCCAAATTTTCTCTCAGTTGTTCTGCCACTAATGCTGCTGAGTCGGGAGGTCGGTAAAAGGAGCCAATTATTAACCTAGCTCGGTTGTTGAGTGTAACCTCCACCAATAATAATTCACAGGAACTATCCACTTCTACTTCACTACAGGATAAACTACTACTAACAGCGACGAACACTCAACCACCCGTTGCATGCAATATATCCTTTCTAAACACCGCCTGTATCTTTGTAAAACTTTCGGCAGAATTTATCTCTGGCTTCAGCCAGCTTTCTGTAGGTGATATGATCCATAAAGCCAATTGGCCACATCTCTGCACCCGCAATGCGATGAGGGGGAATGTGGCTGGATGAATGGTTCGTGTAATGGGTGAAACCTCGACAATCTTCTTTTAGATGATCCCAAGAATGCACCAGTCTATGGTGAAGGACTGCCGTAACACTGCTGAAGGCAGACTGCCTCTGCCATATGAACAAGCCTCCTGCCTAGGCTACATTCCCACGTTTCGCACATTACAGATTAGTGTCCTCCACCCATCGTTCTCTAATTGCTAGCAGCTGTTCACCTTAGTCCCTCAAGGGTCCGGAGGGATGAGTACATCCGCACAGAAGATACAGTTTCGTCGTCAAGACGATCGCATTTAAGTATTTATATATGAGGTGTCTGTTTTTTAGACATATGTTGCAGTTGTCTGAGAAGCAACGCCCGTATGACATTGAGATCTGAAAATTACTTTTCCATTCTAATCTGAGGTCAGACATTAATCAATTCCATGTCACGTCATGTTGTGGCACTCCTGCGTGCTCGGGAGAGGGGGGGGGGGGGGGCTACACGATGTTAGGCAGGTGTACCAATTTTCTTGGCTTTTCGTTATATGTAGAATGAAAACGTAATTTTCAGATCTCAGCGTCATACGGGCATTGCATCACACACAACTGCAGCATGTGATATGTCCAAAGAATGGACACCTCATATATAAAATGCTAGAGTGAACTGACACCATGATCCTGGTAAGGCTGTCCATAAATCCTTAGAGTACGAGGAGGCTGAGATCTCTTCTGAACAGCACGTTACAAGGAATTCCAGATATGCTCAATAATGTTCATATTTGGGGAGTTTCAACGGAAATGTTGAAGCTCAGAAGAGTGTCCCTGGAGCCACTCTGTAGTAATGCTGGCAGTATGGGGTGTCGCATTGTCCTGCTCTAATTTCCCAAGTTCATCAGAATGCACAAAGGACATGAATGGATGGAGGCGACCAGACAGGATGCTTCGTACGTGTCATCTGTCAGGGTCGTATCTGGACATGCCAGGCATGCCATAACAATCCATCGCACCACAATATTACAGAACCTCTACCAGCCTGAACAGTTCCCTGCTGATATGTAGCGACCGTGAAATCATGAGGTTCTCTCCATACCATGTACATCCGCTCGATACAATTTGAAAGGAGACGCGTCCGACCAGGCAACATGATTGCAGTTATCAACAGTAAAATGTCGGTGTTGATGGGCCCAGGCGATGCGTGAAGCTTTGTTTTGTGAGAACGCCAAGGGTACACAAGTGGGCCTTTTCCTCCGAAAGCTCATACTGATGATGTTTTGTTGAATGGTTCACACGGTGACACTTACCGATGGCCCAGCACTGAAACCTGCAGCAATTTGCGGAATGGGTGAACTTCTGTCACGTTAAACGATTCTTTTCAGTCGTCGTTCGTTCCGTTCTTGCAGGATATTTCCCAGCCGCAGTGATGTCGGAGATTTGATGTTCTACCGGATTACAGATATTCACGGTGCACTCGTGTGAAGGTCGTACGGGAAAATCCCCACTTCATGGCTACCTCGGAGATGATGTGTCCCATCGATTGTGCGCCAACTATAACACCACGTTCGGACTCACTGAAATGTTGATAACCTGCCACTGTAGCAGCAGTAGCCGATCTAACAACTCTGCCAGACACTTGTTGTCTTATATAGGCATTGTCGACCGCAGCGTCGTATTCTGCTTGTTTGCATATGTCTGTATTTGAATACGCATGCCTATACCTGTTTCTTTGGCGCGTCGGCGTATATGGCTGCTGATCGATACAAATGGTGACCGATCTTTCAAACATGTCCGAAAGAACAGACACCACACATAAACTTACATGTAACGTTGGAAGTAGCGTTGCCATAAAGTTGTTTTCAGTCTTTATTTTTACTTCCGATTTTGGACGACAATTTCTCATCACTACGAAATATTCATTCCTGGCACGAAACTGGTCAGTCCGTAATTTTTTAGTACGAAAGTAGTTGTATGGAATTGTATGGAACGTATGCAGGGCACATATCAACTGGACTCTTATATCTGCTGGCCTTTTGACCTTGTGTATGGAGAGAGTGAGTCACTTACACATGACCTTTTCTTGTGATATTTACTTTAACCGTAACAGGAAAGATACACGAGAACCAGAAAAGCTACTAAACATGCAGACGGAAATATTCGATCAAAGTCAACCGTATATACCTCAGTTACATGAATCTGTCCGACAATCACGACAAACAGTTGTTAAGTTCTTCCGCATAAAACAGAAGTAACGACATAGAAGCGAAACACGCGGAAGTTAAAAAGAAATAAAATAATTTGAAGCCGTGTGAGGAAGGTAAACTACGATTCTATATACCGCAATCGTGAATAGATTACTATAAATTTTCCGCATTTCTACTGTAATAGTTTTTACTGAACTACTGAAAGTTCGGCCAATGTCCCATACTCGGGTATTTATAGACGTACAACATAACGCACCATAACCAAGAGAACAGTAGTTAAATTCAACAGATTTACGGTCTTCTAACATGCACATACTTACAACACTCTATGTATTATGGACAGAAACAGTTTAACCGTTTATATTAGTTCTGTGACGCCCGTTACAGTCTGTAAATAAATCATAGGTACAAACGTCAGATATAGTACCACGGATCTGCATGTGAGTGCAGGGGGAATTTGCCGCGAGGAAACCCAGGATGGAGTTACTTTCTGTTACGAATGACATGAGTAACATGATTCATTTCTGTTATTTAAATACAGTTTGAACCATAACTGTGGCTGTATTATATCAGTCAACATGAGGCAAAGGCCGGCCGGTGTGGCCGTGCGGTTCTAGGCGCTTCAGTCTGGAACCGCGTGACCGTTACGGTCGCAGGTTCCAATCCTGCCTCGGACATGGATGTGTGTGATGTCCTTAGGCTAGTTAGGTTTAATTAGTTCTAAGTTCTAGGCGACTGATGACCTCAGAAGTTAAGTCGCATAGCGCTCAGAGCCATTTGAACCATTATTTTTAGGCAACAACAACAACCTGCGTCGTAAGCACATCAGAGAGTATAGCTACACAACAACAGGTTATTCTTCATGACACCCCTATTCACTAGGTTAAAAATCTATTGGGTAGAAGTAATAATCAGATTACAATGTGTGTGTATGTGTGTGTGTTCGCGCGCGTGTGTTGGTGCATCGACATGGAACGAAGGTGCACATTACAACATTATAGTCATATGTTACTGAAGGAGAACAGCGTAATCCTGAGTGGACTAGGCACTCTCATACTCAAAGATATCCACACGACCCGAGTCGCTTTCCGTCTGATTGGCAAGCAGTCCACATAGAGTAACTTTCTAACAAGTCCTTTAATCATATTTCGGTACAGTTATTTGACTACACAGAATCATTACGAAAAGTGACCACTTGAGAATATTGCTCTGTATGACAATATAAATTAATACCACGATAATAAAAGTGTCAGAGAACATCCTATTAGAGTGAGACAGTCCTTAACGTTCCTGTGCTCAAACGTATTACAATCTGTGACATTTATAAAATGTTAATAGACTCATTAGTACGGGAGACAACTGTTCCTCGTAAACAACACAAATAATTCCGTACTTCTGACGCAACACTATATTTTTCCGATTAAGATATTTTCCCAGAATATCTGTACTCCAAAAATTCTATGAAAATTCGAAATTTCTTGTTCTTTAAAGGGTTTCCTACCACCTGTTGAACATCGTTCGCTTGGCTAGTAGTTTTGTTCCAATTGGTTAATGGACTAGCCAGATAGAAAGAGATTAACAGCGTCATGCGCTATAAGAAAACCTCACGATGAAAAAAAAAATGGCCCTGAGCACTATGGGACTCAACTGCTGAGGTCATTAGTCCCCTAGAACTTAGAACTCGTTAAACCTAACTAACCTAAGGACATCACAAACATCCATGCCCGAGGCAGGATTCGAACCTGTGACCGTAGCGGTCTTGCGGTTCCAGACTGCAGCGCCTTTAACCGCACGGCCACTTCGGCCGGCCTCACGATGAAAAACATGTCACTAACAACATGTTTGTATTCATGATGACACCTGGATCTACGTGCAATTCTAAAGCCACGTATGGTCCTAGTTATCTAACACAAAGTGACATTAAAATCTAAGTTATTTATAAGCAGCTAGTTGTGCATATGTTTCAACTGTAAATGAGAAGAGGAACTACTGTGTTCTAATTCTGGATTCAAGCCCAGCCGTGACAGGCAGTGCAAGATAAGCAAAACTTTCGTGCCTGATAGAGATTCAGATACAGCATTGATCGTCATTTTTGAATAGTATCAGTTAGCAAAGCTTAACTTGAAATACCGTACAAAAATTTCCTTGCGGGATCGGGATTCCTATCCAGCATATATTGTCTTTGATAATTAACCACGAGAGATATAAAATATGGTTTTATTAAAAATAACAAATTTTAACGACGTGAAAGCAAAGTTTTTGTGTTTTACGTGGTTCCAAATCCAGAACCATTTGTAACTATAAAGGAATACCAACTATTGAATTTATCCTGAAGTAGCTAGAAGTTCAATCCTGAAATAATTTTTAGTCAACCGGAATATGAAACCTTTACCTATTGTCGTTCATTTTTTGCCGCGATTGAACGTTTAACATCGGTGTCTTTCATCAGTAGCGAGATGTGCGCATGTTCGAACTTGAAATAGCCTCACGAGGTCTTCAGTAGTGACCGCGAATAGAAAACCACATATATCGACGTTAACTACACACTGTCGGACTTTTAACTATGGAATTTTTTTTTACCTGAAGCTTGGGGTGGCATGTTTAAACTTGAAATAATGTGAGGAGAAGTCCGCTGTCTCATTGGGAGTCGAAGCGTCACTTACCGTCATTGCTCACAACGAATGAAGACACGTTAAAAATCAAAGTATTTTCCGCCAGCAGTTGGGTGTGCTCATGGTGGAGCTTCTACATCTACATCTACATCCATACTCCGCAAGCCACCTGACGGTGTGTGGCGCAGGGTACCCTGAGTACCTCTATCGGTTCTCCCTTCTATTTCATTCTCGTATTGTTCGTGGAAAGAAGGATTGTCGGTATGTTTCTGTGTGGGCTCTAATCTCTCTGATTTTATCCTCATGGTCTCTTCGCGAGATATACGTAGGAGGGAGCAATATACTGCTTGACTCTTCGGTGAAGGTATGTTCTCGAAACTTTAACAAAAGCCCGTACAGAGCTACTGAGCGTCTCTCCTGCAGAGTCTTCCACTGGAGTTTATCTGTCATCTCCGTAACGCTTTCGCGATTACTAAATGATCCTGTAACGAAGCGCGCTGCTCTCCATTGGATCTTCTCTACCTCTTCTATCAACCCTATCTGGTACGGATCCCACACTGCTGAGCAGTATTCAAGGAGTGGGCGAACAAGCGTTTGTTTTCGGATTGCATTTCCTTAGGATTCTTCCAATGAATCTCAGTCTGGCATCTGCTTTACCGACGATCAACTTTATATGATCATTCCATTTTAAATCATTCCTAATGCGTAGTCCCAGATAATTTATGAAATTAACTGCTTCCAGTTGCTGACCTGCTATTTTGTAGCTAAATGATAAGGGATCTATCTTTCTATGCATTCGCAGCACATTACACTTGTCTACATTGAGATTGAATTGCCAATCCTTGCACCATGCGTCAATTCGTTGCAGATCCTCCAGCATTTCAGTACAATTTTCCATTGTTACAACCTCTCGATACACCACAGCATCATCTGCAAAAAGCCTTAGTGAACTTCCGATGTCATCCACAAGGCCATTTATGTATATTGTGAATAGCAACGGTCCTATGACACTCCCCTGCGGCACACCTGAAATCACTCTTACTTCGGATGACTTCTCTCCATTGAGAATGACATGCTGCGTTCTGTTATCTACAAACTCTTCAATCCAATCACACAATTGGTCTGATAGTCCATATGGTCTTACCTTGTTCATTAAACGACTGTGGGGAACTGTATCGAACGCCTTGAGGAAGTCAAGAAACACGGCATCTACCTGTGAACCCGTGTCTATGGCCTTCTGAGTCTCGTGGACGAATAGCGCGAGCTGGGTTTCACACGACCGTCTTTTTCGAAACCCATGCTGATTCCTACAGAGTAGATTTATAGTCTCCAGAAAAGTCATTATATTCGAACATAACACGTGTTCCAAAATTCTACAACTGATCGACGTTAGAGATATAGGTCTATAGTTCTGCACATCTGTTCGACGTCCCTTCTTGAAAACGGGGATGCCCTTGCCCTTTTCCAATCCATTGGAACGCTACGCTCTTCTAGAGACCTACGGTACACCGCTGCAAGAAGGGGGGCAAGTTCCTTCGCGTACTCTGTGTAAAATCGAACTGGTATCCCATCAGATGCAGCGGCCTTTCCTCTTTTCAGCGATTTTCATTGTATCTCTATCCCTCTGTCGTCTATTTCGATATCTACCAT
Organism: Schistocerca americana; assembly: GCF_021461395.2. Lineage (NCBI taxonomy): Eukaryota > Metazoa > Arthropoda > Insecta > Orthoptera > Acrididae > Schistocerca > Schistocerca americana. The sequence continues at coordinate 190,741,794 of NC_060122.1, read as the reverse complement.
TTTGTCATCTGTACGACAATCTAGAGAAGGAGCTACAGAGCAGTCTTCCTCTGTGAAACAGCTTTGGTAAAAGACATGTAGTATTTCGGCCTTTAGTCTGTCATCCTTGACAAGACGTGATTAAAACTTTTGTGGCGGACCAGGATTCGAGCCCATACGCATGCGCTACATAAAGAACTTCAGGCGTTTGTAATCTCAAGCAAACAACGAACTGATGGAAGTCGAAGGATATGGAGGTCTCAAATCCCGCGGAATGGAAGATCCAAGTTCGATTTCCTGTCCAGATCCAATAAATTCAACTTTTCAAGCTCAAATGAAAGGTAGAACGTGCACTCAGAGACCAGGCATTTGGTTCATTAACTAAAATACAATTAGTAGTTTAAGAAATTACTGCTGACAGTGTGTCCACATGTCGGCAGTTCCGCCCCTGTCGTGGCCCAAGTTAACCTCCAGTCAGTAGCGAAGGGCCATCATCATTAATGTGAATCTGGACCAACGGTGCAATACTAAGTACTTTACTTGGCATAACCAGAGGTGACAGTAAAATCTTTCGCCCACGGTGAGAACGGAATCTGTACTATGCGTATAGCCGGCCACTGTGACCGAGCGGTTCTAGGGGCTTCAGTCTGGAACCGCGCGACCGCTAAGGTTGCAGGTTCTAATCCTGCCTATGGCATGGATGTGTGTGATGTCCTTACGTCAGTTAGGTTTAAGTAGTTCTAAGTTACAGGGGACTGATGACCTCAGATGTTATGTCCCGTAGTGCTCAAAGCCATTTGAGCCATTTGAACCATGCGTATAACAATTTTGCACCTAACCACCAGACTATTTAATTATGTATGGGAATTTTGTCGTAAAGCAAATACGGCATGGTGGATGAGAATTCTCCCTGGCTCCGTAGAGTTGATTACAGCCTATTCAGTACCTTCATTTCTTTATTCAAACAACATGACCGTTAAGTAGTTGCTTTCGACTTGATTTTGTACTCAAATAACAGCCAATATTCACCAACTGGCAACTCTGTGGGATGCGAAAGTTCCCACGATAGTTGTTACCTTCCACTTGAACTATTGTGTGTGTGAAATCTTATGGGACTTAACTGCTAAGGTTATCAGTCCATAAGCTTACACACTACTTAACCTAAATCACCCTAAGGACAAACACACACACCCATGCCCGAGCGAGGACTCGAACCTCCGCCGGGACCAGCCGCACTCTTGAGCAATTCTGCTGCGTTATGTGCATGTGGCAAACCAGCAATGAGAAATAAAAGCAAGTTAGTTTTTGAAACATATATCGTCTGCCTGTTGACAGCATCAGGCTGATCATAGCTCACACGTAATTTACTTCATTTCCTAACCATTCAAAGAAACATTATCGAAAATGGCTTTCGGATCCGAAGGCCCACTCGTGTACACTAGATGATTGTACGACATAAAGCTTCAAAAGCTTCAAGCCTCACCTGGGCCCATCAGTACCGTCATTGGACTGTTGGCTATTAGAAACATGTTGCCAGGTCGGACGAGTCTCGTTTCAAATTGTATCCAGCGGATGGACGTGTACGGATGTGGAGACTACCTCATGACTCCACGGAGCCTGAATGTCTGCAGGGGACTGCTCAAGCTGGTGGAGGTTCTGTAATGGTGTGGAGCGTGTGATATGGGACCTTTGATATGAGTGACACGTGATACGTACAGAAGCATCCTATCTGACCATCTGCATCAATTCACGTCCATTGTTCGTCCCACTGGACTTGGGCAATGCCAGCAGGAACATTCGACACCCCACACGTTCGGAATTGCTACGGAGTTGCTCCAGTGACACTATTCTGAGTTTAAACACTTCCGGTGGCCACGAAACTCCCCAGACTAGAACATTATCGAGCATATCTGGGATGCCTTGAAACATGCTGTGCAGAAGAGATCTCCACCCGATTTATGGACCGCCCTGCAGGATTCATGGTGTCAGTTCCCTCCAGCGCTACTTCTGGTCGAGTCCATTCCACGTCATGCTGCGACACTTCTACATGCTCGCGGGGACCCTACACGATATTAGGCAGGTTTAGCAGTTCCTTTGGCTCTTCAGTGTAGTTCCCCTGCTAGGAATCGAGAAAGAGAGCAAGTAGTATCAGAATCCTTTGCTAAATTACGCAGTCCGATTCCTTGCTTACTCCAAGGCTTTATTGTCTTACAGACTGAAGGGTTGCAACAGGCTGTGGAAGTATTGTGGCTTGTAGTTGATTTCGACAGGCAGGGTGAAGCCCTAGGCACAACACACCGAGTTGTTCTTTTGTTCTCCCCTGGCTGGAGGGCGGTTAACTTCCAGTCTTGCGGAAGCATTACAGGATCAAGGGACAGTGCTAGATTTTAGAAATATTGGGGATACGATGTTACCCTGTATCAAAAATTACTACCTTCGCACTCAGAGACCGAGTGAAACCTTGTAGGAAAATATAGAAGCGGTACGTATCGCCATTATGGCTTTAAAACTTCATGTGAATGAGGAGGCGGCGATCTAAATTATTCTGGAATGCGATAAGCCCGAAGCTTGATCGTGTTTGATGTTTTTTAATCAACCGGTAACGTTTGCGGAATTAGACGAATTAATGCTTAAGATAGACTGTTTTCGTTTTGCCGATACTAAGCGCGAAGGTGCGAAGGATTTGCCAGAACAAGCGGCACTTATTCCACAAGCGGAGAAAAGCCGAATGATGGGTTGGTTAAGACAAAACGGTGTTGTCGCTACGGTGATTCTGGAAACTTGGTGAATCGGTGACACGCGCCGCGTAATGCAAAAAAATGACTCTGAGCACTATGGGACTTAACATCTGAGGTCATCAGTCCCCTAGAACTTATAACTACTTAAACCTAACTAACCTGAGGACATCACACACAACGATACTCGAGGCAGGATTCGAACCTGCGACCGTAGCGGTCACGCTGTTCCGGACTAAAGCACCTAGAAACACTCGGCCACTGCGGCCGGCAGCCGCGTAATGTGCGTCCGGGCAGCTGACCCCGGGAGTTTGTAGGTGCGTTGAAATCTAAAACTGTTATTAAACACTGTAACTCCATTACAGCTGCCGTCAGTTCACTTTTACCGCTTGTTTGGGCTGCGGTAAATCATGAATAAACGTGTGCCTTAACAGATTTAGGCAGCAGCCGCTCAATGCTTGAAGATGATTGGCATATTCTCAATCGCAGCATTTGTAAGCTTTCTACACTACAACCTGCCATGAATGGATGTCATACTGCAAATCCTTAGGTGTTACCTCTGATTGGTCGTTGTAAGGCGAGTATTTCTGTGCAACGGTGTTCCTGTCCCATTCAATTCGCTTTTGGCAAGCAACTTTGCAATAAGGTTCTTTTCGGCTGCGATTGGATTCAGTTTACTGGTTCGGCCTTGAACGTTTTCTTTTAAATTTTACCCCCCAAAAGAATTTCAAATTGTGTCAGTGTATTCCGGCCACAGGGTCTAACGACATCTTTGCATGATTATAAATTTAAGATAGGCTATCTTCGTAATTCTGAGGCTGAGGCGACGCTATGCCTTACGTGTGATTTCCCGGATGTCATAACAGACAAATTGGATGTTACCAACAGGAAACCATACAGGATCTGCCTCATTGACGATTTTGCGGTGCTTCAGCCCCCTTACAGGTTGTCACCGCCCAAAATGAAAATATCGCGACATTTGGTGGAGCAGATCCTAATTAAACCTAACTAACCTAAGGACGTCACACACATCCATTCCCGAGGCAGGATTCGAACCTGCGACCGTGGGCTTGGTACTAGGACTCAGAGAAGAGACAGACTGAGTTCTACAATAAATTTCAGCTATTAGGTCTTCATTCAGTTATTAGGTCTTCTACCTCTCTCTATGTCGTTCCCGTCTCTTTAGTTCCCAAGAGTCAGGGATACGGATATCGAAGGGAGGTTCGTTTTCGACTGCCAAATAAGAAGGTTGTCGTTGAATCTGTGCGACTAAAGCACCACTGTTTCATTTGTTTTCCTGGTGGTAGTTTCTGTTCTATTATCTATATAATTAAAACAGCTAAACATTCATTATTACTCTATTAATTTATTTTGCTAATATTGGCTTTATATTTTAAAGCGTTATTTTAGGATTATATACTTGTTTTTAGTTTCTCGTTTCTCATACGTGTATTTTGTAAATTTAAAACAATAGGCAACTTATCATTCTGATATAAAATCACAATAATGACAGACTATAAATAAAGGCATAAAACACATAGCCATCATACATCACAGAAGTAAAATGGACGAAATTTCTTCACATCAGATGCACGAGAGCAAAATAAAGCAAGATTTAAAATTGTCTTAGTTGACCCTCTAAATATCCTGATTTGTGTGAGACATATTTCGGTAAACTGCTTAGCATTGACGAAGAGAACTGATTATTTACTAGCGACTACAGCTTTATTATATTGTTTCTCTTGTGGAGAGAGCTAGATCCTAAAATTTTCTCCAGAATTTCTTGCAACTTTGAAAGCCAAGTACATCTCACGACCCTACGAGTGCTATCATATCAACAAGTTCTTTGTCTATACAGTTCTTTCATATTGACAGCCTCCAAGAATATAGCAACTACACACATTAATCTAGATTACCGGGAAATAAGATGTCTTCGAGATATCTTTTTCACTGGTCAGGCGTTTGTTTACCAGATGTCGACGCTGTCAGAAGGACATTTGGTGCTTCGAAGAAAGATTCTCGACCGAAACTCATTGTTAGTTTCTTTTAGAATAATGAATAGGCGGGTGATCGGTATAAAAAAACCGTTTTGATCATCATACCAGAGTACCACCTCGTCCCAAGCCACACAATCCCGCTATCAAGCTCGGGTAGAGAGCTTCTCATACCGCTTCTAATTCGCTGTACTATGTTGTCCAAAATCGCGTCCAAGCTCTGCGCTATACTATGCTGCGTGGACGTTGTGCTGTGCTACCGTGTCCGAAATCACATCCGAGTGTACGACTGTGTTATATTGCTTGGCTCTTACATTGAGCTAACTCGTCCGTATATGGTATGTTCTCTGGCTCTTATATTGTACTAACTCGTCCGTGTATCGCATTCAGGTTCAGTACCATCTATATCCTCTAGCTAATAGGCTGGTACTACACCGTATGAAAGAGTGGTTGTCGTGAATGACAGTCTGCCTCCTCCCCACAGATGTCCTGCACGCAAAATGATACCACTGGACTAGGGGTTTACAACTGGAGTGAAAGTACAAGTAAATTTAGAATATATGACAATTACATCACGTGACGTGAAGTGCCGCCACCTTGGCTCTTTAGACTATAAAGGAGGATTGATAGCCACAAACAATCAATTTTCTGTGGTAATTAAAAGTGTCAAGATGGATTTCCCTAAAGTGCTAAACACCGCTCAGCTATTAGGCAGGAAGACGAGACCAATTGACGAACACTTGGGTTTGTGGTTATTGCAGGAGAAAGTGGACAATCTTGTTAATGACATTGGTAGCATAAATTACACTGAAAATTACATGCTCCCTAACAAAAATACTTTAAATGTGCTCGTACCCATTACAGAATCATTTTGCGATAATATTATGGTAGTTAATGTGTGATCAAGTGGTTCGTCTGGAGCAATTAGAACAAGGACGATCCGTAATGTTAAAGAAGGGGATTTGTGGCAAATTTAATTATTATTAATGCAGAAATTCTCTAAGTTGAAGTACGAAAGACACGGTGCCAAGGCGAAGCTACCTATTCTCCTGCATGGCAACGAGAGTGTGACAGCAAGAGGAATACTGGAAAAAATCGGCACGGAAGCACTGCAAATATTAACATATTTTGAGGAAATGTAAAAATCTTGTGGGTATATGAAAAAGAATTAGCTGACGTTGCAGTGGATGTTGTAATGGAAGAGCTAAATGTAAAACTGCACCAGCTTTGTGTGGAGGGCTTTTGGCTTGGGCAGAACCCATCTCTTAGCCGGAATTTTTAATAAAATAGAGATATATGACTAACTAATATCAAACCACGACTTCTCCGTGGAAGGACACTGACAGGGAAACAACAATGTGATGGTGGACAACGATAAGGCAGTTCAGACAGACTGTTTAGTGCGAACTACTTCCAATTGTACAGACTTGCTCTTTCCGTCACGGGTTATCTTGCTTCCTACGTAGCTGAACTCCTTAACTCTATCCGGTATTTCGTAATCTCCAGTTCTGATCTTACGTTTTTCGCTGTTCTCAATTCTGTTACTTCTAATTACTTTTGTCTTTCTTCGATTAATTTTCAATCCATATTATGTACTCATTACACTATTTCCTCCATTCAACAGATTCTGTAATTCTCTTTCACTTTCACCGAGGACAGCAATGTCATCAGCGATTCTTAACATAGATATTATTTCACCTTGAATTTTAATATCATTCCTGGAAATTCCTTTCATTTCTGTCATTACTTCTTCGGCGTATAAACTGAACAGCAGGCGTGAATGGATACGTGCCCGTCTTACACCCATTTAATTCGTGTACTTCGTTCTTGTTTTCCACTCTTACTGTTTCGTCTTGGCTCTTGTACATATTGCATATTACCCGTCTTTCCTTATAGGTTACTTCTATTTTTCTCAGGACTTCGAACATCTTGCACCGTTTTACACTGTCAACCCTTTTTCCAGGTCGACAGATCCTATCAACGTGTCATTTGTTTCGTCACTAAGGTTTCCATTATCAACCGCAACGTCAGAACTGTTTCTCTGATGCCTTTGTAAGTAGGCTGTTTAGGTTTTTATGTTGGTAACGGCACGTAGCGGTCTGTATGAAAATCACTAACTATACTGTGTGCTGTCTGTGGCTGATTTGCATTGTTGGAATATTCGCTATGGACAGTTGGATGTGAACAGTGCGTAGCGTTGTGCAGTTGGAGGTGAGCCGCCAGCAGTGGTGGATATGGGGAGACAGATGGCAGAGTTTTGAGAGTGGACGAGCTGGACGTGTGTCCATCAGAAAAAGGAAATTTGTAAGACAAGATGTCATTAACTGATTTATTACCACTTTTAAACACTATTAAGGTAATCATATTGATTGTTCCTTATCAAAATTTTTCATTTGCTAACTATGCCTATCAGTAGTTAGTGCCTTCAGTAGTTAGAATCTTTCATTTAGTGGCAGTATTGGGGCTCGCTGTATTGCAGTAGTTCGAGTAACGAAGATTTTGTCAGGTAAGTGATTCATGAAAGGTACAGGTCATTGTTAGTCAGGCCATTCATTTGTAGGAATAATTGAAAGTCAGATTGCGTTGCGATAAGAAGTATACTGTGTGTCAGTTTACTGTTGATCAGAATAAGTAAAGAGAGAAATGTCTGAGTACGTTCAGTTTCTCTCAACTGTTTGAAAACCAAATAACGTAGGAGGTTTACTAGCACCGTCATTCATAATATTTCGAAGGGTACGTTTCACCTTTACCTTTCCTAAAGCCAAAATGATCTTCGTCTAACAGATCTTTGAATTTCTTTTCCATTCGTGTGTATATTGTTCTTCTGAGTAACTTTGATACATGTGCTGTTAAGGTGATTGTGAGGCAATTTTCGCACTTGTCGGCTCTTGCAATTTCGGGAATTTTGTGGATGATGCTATTCCGAAAATCTGATGTATATCGCCAGTCTCATACGTTCTACACACCAACTTGAATAATAGTTTTGTTGCCACTTCGCCTAGAATTTTAGAAATTCCAGTGGAATGTTACCTACCCTTTCTGCTTTATTTGACTTTAAGGCTTCGAAAGTTCTTCTAAATTCTGATCGTATTAGTGAAGCCCCTATCTCTTCTCACGACACTTGTTTATTCTTCTATCGAGTCATCCAGTCCTTCCCCTCGCAATGGTTCTCAAAGTACTCTTTCTCCCCTATCCACTCTCTCTCCTAAATGTAACAATGGAATTTCAATTTTCACGCTTAATGTTGCTGCTCTTGTTTTTTATTTCACCGAAGGTTGTTTTGACTTTTCTGTCGGCTTAGGCAGTCCTTCCAATAATTACGTCTTCTCTTACCCATGGCATCGTTGCAGTTACCTTCCATGTACGACGTTTCTTTTCAGCTTCTATAGTTGCCTTATTTGGGGACTCCATTCTTCTTCAGACGGACTGCCTAGTGGACTTTTCCATATTGCAGTATCCATAGCCTCAGATAACTTCAAGCTTATCTTTTCATTCCATAGTACTTCCGTATCCCACTTCTTTGAGCACAGATTCTTCCTGAGTATTCTCTTAAACTTCAACCTACTCTTGATTCGAGTCTATTTCTCCTCCTGGGTACGACTTACAGTCCAAATTTTCTCTGCCTGACCATGATGTAATATAACTAGAATATTTAACTATCTTCCGGCCTTTCCCAAGTATAAGTCCTCTTGTTCTGATTCTTGAACAGAGTATTCGCTATTACTAGCCGAAATTTATTGTAGAACTCAGTCCGTCTCTTCTCTGAGTCCTACAACCAAGCCCACGTTCTCCCCCAATCCTTTCCTATACTCTTTCCCGTACAACCGCATTTCTATTGTCCATAACTATTACATTTTCCTCTCCTCTTACGTATTGAATTACACGCTCAATTTCCTCATATACTTTTTCTATCTTTTCGGCTTCAGTTTGTGATGTCGGAATGTGTACATGAACTATGGTTGTCGGTGTTAGCTTGCTGTCAATTCTGAAGAGAACAATCCTACCCCTGAACTGTTCACAGTAACTCTCTGTCCTGTCTTTCTATTCGTAATGAATCCTACTGGCCAGCCGCTGTGGAAGAGCGGTTCTAGGAGCTTTAGTCCGGAACCGCACTGCTGCTATGGTCGCAGGTTCGAATCCTGCCTGCCTCAGGCATGGATGTGTGTGATGTTAGTTAGGTTTAAGCGGTTCTAAGTGTAGGCGACTAATGACCTCAGATGTTAAGTCCGACCGGTCGGAGTGGCAGTGCGGTTCAAGGCGCTACAGTCTGGAACCGGGCGACCGCTACTGTCGCAGGTTCGAATCCTGCCTCGGGCATGGATGTGTGTGATGTCCTTAGGTTAGTTAGGTTTAATTGATTCTACGTTCTAGGCGACTGATGACCTCAGAAGTTAAGTCGCATAGTGCTCAGAGCCATTTCTTAAGTCCCATACTGCTTAGAACAATTTTTTTTGAGTCCTACTCCCCTTATAACTTTTTCGGCTGCTTTTGATATTACCCTGTACTCGTATCGTCAGAAATCCTTGTCTTCTTTCCATTTCACTTCACTGACACCTTCTGTATCTAGACTGAGTCTTCGCATTTCCGTTTTCAGATTTTCTGGCTTCACTAACAGGCTAAAATTTAGGAGATTCAACGACCCGACTAATCAAACGTTATCCTTTCCTTGGTTAGTGAATATTTTCTAATGGTCGCTTCCCCCTCGGAAGTCCCCTCCAGGCAGCACGAATATGTGACTGATGTGGAAACTTTTGCCAATGGACAAATAATCATGACACCTTCTCTATTACAGGTCACATGTCCTGCGGATACACATTTTGTGTTATTAAGGGAGCTGTTTCCATTGCCTTCTGCATCCCGATGCCGGTAATCATTACTTATCCTTCCACTTTTTAGGGGCACTTTCCCACCACAAGGGCAAGAACGTCAGTCCGTTCCTCCGCCCTCTTCGACAAGGCCGTTGGCAGAATGAGCCTGACGTCTGATTGCAGAAGTCTTTGGCCGGCATTGCCTATGATTTTTATTCAAAATTTGAGCTATTTTAGACCTTGGTTGCAGCAGTGAGTAAATATATATAATACATTTATATGTCAAATCAGAACACCACTTGTGAACGTAGTTATCAGTAACCCCTTACAGATTTTATAAGGAGATATGCGACTACAAGAAACTTCTACGCCCTCCTTGGCCAAAAACATGGTATTGCCAGTATTAAAAAATATATCGGCTCAACCACTTGTTTAAGGTGTAAAACACTAAGATTGACGTGTTTCGGAAGTCAAGCTCACATCATCAGAATAATAAAAATTAAAAGAACCTGTTAAAACTCGCTAAAATGGAACATGCACCAGGCACAATAAAATTGATAATAAAATTAAAGGGAAGTAGCCACGATGTTTTAATTTTATTATCAGTTTTATTATGCCTGGTGCATGTCCCATTTTAACGAGTTTTAACAGGTTCTTTCACTTTTTATTATTCTCATAATGGAAGCTTGACTTCCAAAACGCGTCAATCTTAGTGTTTTTCACTATAAACAAGTGGTTGAGCAGATATATTTTTTAACATTGACATTCACAACCACGATCTCTCATCCAGTATGGATAAAATCAAAATGGTATTACCAGGCTGGAAGCTTGTTGGGCCCTGTGCAGGACTGTTTAAGTGTTTTAAGCTCTAACAAAGAGTATTTACATGGTGCTCCACTGTACTCTATGCCAATCAGCTCCTTGTGGCGTCAGCTGACGAAACCATACAGAACAGCTGTATCTGGTGTTTAAGAACTTTCTTCAGTTTTTCTACTGAGGTGATAAGAGTACCCGTAAATAACTTGACGTACAAATAACCCTTCCTGACACTCAAGGCAGATAAAAGCTTATAAATTATGTTCTGTTTGCATACAGTTTTAAATATCTACCAGTAAACTACGTCGAGATTCTCAAAACAGGCTCCAACAAAGACGATATAAGCATTATGCTGAAGTGCTAAATTGAAACGGGAGAAATATATTTCTCGCAATCAAACACACTGTTCTCCACAATACGGTCAGATAGTTATTTCCGAATTTGGATTGTTTCCCATAAATAATATTGTGCAACAATCTTGAGAAAAAAAAAGAAAACTCGAAAGAGAAGAGGTCGGATCGAAATAACTATTGCGGGACTATATAGCGAAAACAACTGCCACAAAGGAGAAATATAAACTGCTACTGGAAAAAGAAGAAGCAACTGGAGATATACAGGTAAGGCTAACATGTTACTTCAGACACAGACTGTAGAAAATCTGGATACAAGTGGAGAATATAAGACATAAGTGTTTGCAGTAAGTAGAAATGATAAGTGTCCATACGCTGGAGTGCCAGCTGAAAATGCCAGAATACAGAACATTTGCTGTATTAAAGGACACACGAAAAATCTGTTTATAAGTCTAGATTACCATCTGGATCTGCTTAAAGAGGATGGTTTAATTGTTCATAAATGTTGCTGACTCTATGTTGTGCACGTAGCAACAGAAAAACCGTCTGCAGTGTAAAACTGGTAGATTAATAACATTTTAAGGTAATTCCATGACAAAAATTCTAAAGTTTAAGTTGTATAAGGAATTTCCATAAGAATGGATCTAATGATATCTTAACATACAACGTGGACGATACTAAAGACAGTGTTATGCTGAAAATCGGACAGAAAATTCAAATACCGGAACCCTCTCTTCTAAAAGAATGGAAAAAGAGCAGAAGTAATTGTTAAGGGCATATAGAACATAGGTCTTCAGAAAAAGATTTGATAGGTGCAACAATTTTAGAAGAAACCTTCACTGTAGTTGTCAAACTATCTGTTGGTGAAAGAAATGTCATTATTAGTAGACTTAAATAATAGGTTAAAAATTAAGACTGAATTTCTATCATATCCATCACTGGCACCACTAATTCAGCAAAAGGAAAAGTTGTCTGGCAGCGCCTTCTATATCACAGAGGGACAGGAAATAGTTTGCTTCTTCGATTCTCCACTACATCCAACGAGTGCACCACTCATTGAGCCTTACCTGTGTCATCACAGAGCGCTGCTGTTCAAAATTACTTATCAACTGACCGCCAGTGTATCGAAGCATGTTAATATTGTTTTAGCACCTGATACAGATGTCTTGTGTACATATACAGTATTGACCACCATTCTCGTAGAAAATATCGTACTTTCCCGTCATTTGTATTTGCAACATTTTTACGGCGGCCAATCGACTTGTACGTTTGTATACATGTGTTTCATTCGCAGATGCTGTTTCTACGTGCTGTCAGCATGTAGCCGTCCAATCCACTTACAATTTGTTTTTGTGTTGAATTTTACAAGCATAGCAACTTAATTTTTTTTTCTTCAGGGCCACTGGCCAAGTGACTGCCGTACCGTTGGGAATCGGAACTTTTATCGAATGGCTAGTATGCATGTGGTGTCCTTTCTGCCCACGACTGCCACCAACGTTTGGTTGTGCGTCTGCAGGCTGGGTGATTCTGTATGTCTTGCGCGAGATGGCGACCGCGGAGGCAATAGCTTCCCCATGGGTATGCTGATCACGAACTTTGTGATCAAAGAATAGGGAGTTCTTCGTGGTAAGGTTTATGTTTGGTTTAGAATTTAAATTAGAGGCTTATGTTGAGGGAAAGCGTGTTTGGAAGATCTGTTCCCCCACCCCCTCCCCCCCAATGTTTGTTTAAATAAAGACGCTTGTGGAAGGAGAGATTGGAAGTTAATAGAAGCAGTAAGGATGCATTGGGGAAAACATGTCAAAAGGCTGTACCTGCACAAACATACTTTGTTTCAGATATCGTAGAGCGTGTGTTCCGGAAGTTGGATTCTCAAATGACAGAACCTGTCTGCCTCGTATGGGTCAGTACGGCATAATTTCACATTTATAGAACAAGTACAATAGGTCTGAGCTATATTGTCACGTGAGTGAGAGCTACGCCACAATGCCTCAGTTTCCGTCTTGCATTCCTGGGCAGACGTCTTCGTTCCTGACATAGTTAGGCTCATGCTCGTATCCCATGTATCGGATTGTGACATCATAGAGCCAGGATCCGTGTTCCAACACAGCCATCTTGATAATACATTATTTTGAATTTCCTTCCCATTTATATAGTCCTGTTCAGGTTCCGATGTTCAGCAATATTTATTCCATGACTTTGTCTTGGTACACCACATAATCTTTTGGGGAACAGTCAGTTCACTGTACAGGTCGCTGGGCCCAGATCTTTATAGCATCACAGGGGTATGCATAAACTTCAACCACATTCCTACAGTTGGTGCAAGTGGACATGTTGCAATACATCTCCCCAGTGCAACCCACACGTACCGGGTGGGATATTAGTCGGAGAACGGGCAGGTCAGATCCTTTGCCGAATATCCGCTCCTTCCAAGTGCTCCTGCAGCTGCACTCTTTGATGCAGTCAAGCATTCTCATCTGTAACTATGAAGTCTGCCGAATGCAGCCACGAAAAGATCCACATGGGGAAGGAGTACAGAGTCACAATAATGTTGACCAGAGAGGGATCGTGTTCAGAGATGTGCAAATTTATACACGAATGGACTGGTAGGCCCATTCCTCCCAGTTAAGTCCATCAAGTATGTATGTGATGCTTCCACAGGCACCAACGACAATCCAGCTGTTTTCAGCGGAGGAATGGAGCGACGTACCACAAGAACTCATTACCAGCAATGTGCCCAGTATGGGAGCACGTTCAGAATGTGTACTAACGTCCGGTGGTGATCACGCACCAAATAGTGAGCAATGTCCCACGTTTCGTGATGTACAGGGGTTTATCACAAATCGCTGTGCCTTCACTGTGCTTAACGTCTATCAATAAGAGCGTCATTTCTGTTCGTCTGATTGCTTATTACTTTGTAAAGTATGTATGTAGAACTGTAAACGGATCCTAGCCAAGGCTCGACATACGTTACCTACCAAGACGTCCTAACCGCCGTCTGCTTCACGTCTGCTGTGCTACGAGCTACCTTAATTTAAGTATTAACTGTACTTTTCTTACTTGTCACTTCTTCTTCCGTGTGTTTTTGCTTTTAGGAAGCTTTAATTGTCGAGTGCTATTAATAGTGTTCCATAGATTTCGTGTTTGTTTTGAATACAGTCAGAGAGAGTCCCTTTAGTCAACCATAGTGCCAGTAGTGCTAGTGTTTGGTTTCAATACAGTCCAGAGACAGGTAGCGCTATTTTCATTGTTTACTACAAGAAGTGGCTAGCAACCACAGTTTAGTCAATAATCAGCCTCCTTTAGTGAATTAGCAGTCTAGTTAAAAGTTGATTAACTATCTTCAGTAAATTGATTCCTTAGGATGGATAGGATGTGTGACTGCTGTGTACGGACGCAGGAGGAGCTGGCCACTGTTCGCGAACAGCTGAACGTGTTGATGACCGCGGTCAGCCGTCTTCAGGCTACTGCCTCGGAGTGTAGCGGCAGTGGGGAGTCTGGTACGTCGCAAGGTGCACCCCAGGTCTTACATGCTTCACCCACTGTCCCTGCTGTCGAGACATCTTCTCGGGTACCGGGTGCGGTTGGGCCACCCCTCCCCAAGGGGAGTGGCGGGTTCAGCGGCGTTCGCGGCGCACCAGGCGGAGGGTAAATGTGGAGGCTGGCCGTATGGCATCGCCCGCTCTGGCAGTGAGTGGACATGTGGCTGCTTCTTCAACAAGGTCCGAGCAGGCACACGGGGGGAGGGGTTTATTAGTTATTGGGAGCTCCAGCGTTAGGCGGGTGATGGAGCCCCTTAGGGAAATAGCGGGAAGGTCGGGGAAGAAGGCCAGTGTTCACTCTGTCTGCTTGCCGGGGGGTCTCATCCGAGATGTGGAGGAGGCCCTACCGGCGGCGATAGAGAGCACTGGGTGCACCCGACTGCAAATTGTTCCTCATGTCGGCACCAATCACTCCTGCCGTCTGGGTTCAGAGGTCATCCTCAGTTCGTAAAGGGGGTTGGCGGAATTGGTGAAGGCGGAAAGCCTCGCTCGCAGGGTGGAATCAGAGCTAACTATTTGTAGTATCATTCCCAGAACCGATCGCGGTCCTCTGGTTTGGAGCCGAGTGGAAGGCTTAAACGAGAGGCTCAGACGATTCTGCGGAGATCTGGGGTGTAAATTTCTCGACCTCCGCTATCGGGTGGAGAAATATAGGGTCCCCCTGAATAGGTCAGGTGTGCACTACACGCCGGAAGCGGCTACAATGGTAGCGGAGTACGTGTGGAGTGCACATGGGGGTTTTTTAGGTTAGAGAATTCCCTCCCTAGGCCCGACAAGACGCCTCCTGAGACGCGGCAAGGTAGGAGTAGGCAAAATGCAACAGGGAATAACAATATTAATGCGCTAATAGTAAACTGCAGGAGCGTCTATAGAAAGGTCCCAGAACTACTCTCATTAATAAACGGTCACAACGCCCATATAGTACTAGGGACAGGAAGTTGGCTGAAGCCAGACGTAAACAGTAATACAATCCTAAACTCATATTGGAATGTATACCGCAGAGATAGGCTGGACAGTGGAGGGGGAGGCGTGTTTATAGCGATAAGAAGTGCAATAGTATCGAAGGAAATTGACGGAGATCCGAAATGTGAAATGATTTGGGCGAAGGTCACGGTTAAAGCAGGCTCAGACATGGTAATTGGATGTCTCTATAGGCCCCCTGGCTCAGCAGCTGTTGTGGCTGAGCACCTGAAGGATAATTTGGAAAATATTTCGAGTAGATTTCCCCACCATGTTATAGTTCTGGGTGGAGATTTCAATTTATCGGATATAGACTGGGAGACTCAAACGTTCGTAACGGGTGGCAGGGACAAACAATCCAGTGAAATTTTTTAAAGTGCTTTATCTGAAAACTATCTTGAGCAGTTACACAGAGAACCGACTCGTGGCGATAGATATTAGACCTTCTGGTGACAAACAGACCCGAACTATTTGAAATAGTTAACGCAGAACAGGGAATCAGCGATCATAAAGCGGTTATGGCATCGATGATTTCAGCCGTAAATAGAAATATTAAAAAAGGTAGGAAGATTTTTCTGTTTAGCAAAAGTGACAAAAAGCAGATTACAGACTGACGGCTCAACACAAAAGTTTTGTCTCAAGTACAGATAGTGTTGAGGATCAGTGGACAACGTTCAAAACCCGTACAATATGCGTTAGATGAGTATGTGCCAAGCAAGATCGTAAGAGATGGAAAAGAGCCACCGTATTACAACAACCGAGTTAGAAAACTGCTGCGGAAGCAAAGGGAGCTTCACAGCAAACATAAACATAGCCAAAGCCTTGCAGACAAACATAAATTACGCGAAGCGAAATGTAGTGGGAGGAGGGCTATGCGAGAGGCGTTCAATGAATTCGAAAGTAAAGTTCTATCTGCCGATTTAGCAGAAAATCCTAAGAAATTTTGGTCTTATGTCAAAGCGGTAGGTGGATCAAAACAAAATGTCCAGACACTCTGTGACCAAAATGGTATTGAAACAGAGGATGACAGACTAAATGCCGAAATACTAAATGTCTTTTTCCAAAGTTTCGTCCTTTTTGTTTTTTTTTCTTTTGATGCCTATTTCGTGAGATATTTGGCACGGTCACTATCAATGGTCCTCCCTGTATACTGTAGATGTAGTTTCATCGAGCTATGTTACCAGTCAGTGACACTTCACGCGACAGCTACTTTCGTCCTTAAGTTTTGCGCACGAATTTATTTTCCAGCAAAAACTTTCCGTTCTAGAAATTTCGCGCAGAATTGAGAATTCTGAACGAAACTGAATGAGATTCAATTACGTTTTGGCGTTTTCCTTGGACCACCACGTGTCGACCTTCTGTAGGAAGGTATCGCTTACCTTTACGAAGACTGCAGCCACGGAAGAGGCGCGCGACTGTCGGAGTGGGAGCGCAATTTGGTGGCGTGCGCGCCAGAAAGCAAGCGCTGCCGCGGTCGCAGGGCGAAAGTGAGAGTTTGCAGAAACGAAATTAGAAACCGGTAATGAGAAGCGGCGGACTTTTTCGCTCCAACCACCTGCAGCAGGCGCCTGAAAGGCGCTTCCCCACCACCACCGCCACCCCTACCCGCAGTCGCGTTAACTTCCGATGGGAGCTGGCCGACATGGACCTTCCCACCCCCTCCCACCCACCCCTCGCCAACCCCGTGCACACACAATTCAAGTTTTATCTCGACGCTGAGCAGCTGCTGGTGGCGCTACTGAGACACCCTCGGAAGCGCTAAATGTGACGCCATTCTCACATTCTCTCTCTCTCTCTCTCTCTCTCTCTCTCTCTCACCCCTCCCATCTCTCTCTTTTTATCTTTTTTATTCCCTCTCGCTCACTTGACGTCTCTTTATCTCGTGCCTTGTGGTACCGTCCTTCGCTGCATGACACCGTTAATCTCACTTTCCCCGCTGCGTACCTTGATTTTGCAGCACAATTGCTAAGTAACGCAACTTTCGTGGGAAATTAAATCCTCGCCACAATTATTATAATTGCTACGTGGGTGAGAATTAAAAATTGTGCAGGTACCTTCAAAGCTGTAGGCTTGTTAGCCCACTTGCATTTTCATCTTACACTCACAGGCTCGGCTCCTTAATAAATTAAAAATAAAAGTTGGAAACCCACTCCTATTTTTTTGTCGAGAGCGTTGAGATTTACACTAAGCATTTTTCTGAGACGCCTTAGCTGTTACGAAGTACACATTCGCAATTTACTTTAAATATTCGTTTTTTTTAGAAATTTCCGTTCTAATTCGAATATGTGTGAAGCTGTGGGCAGACTTTTACACAATTTCGAACTTTTCGTAGGGTAATTTTGGTGTCATAGTTAAATATATATTATATGATTTTGATAGTTAGGCCCTGATAGATTATTAACTGAAAGTAATTTTTTTTTTTTTAAAAAACGAAGTTTTCTGTCCTACAGAACGTCCGGGGATCAGCGCTATAGTCGTTACTTGATGTGACTACTGGTATATTTCATTTAATTCTCAGGCATGCAAGAATGAGTACACAATAAGTCTCTCGCAGCAGCAGCAGCGGTCAGCCTTAGATTTTCATCTCAACACCGTAGACGAAACTTTTAAAAAAACACGTACTACTTTCATTATGGGTCACAGTAATGCACTAGAGATAACAACAGTGAGCCGTGGCGAGCTGGTGCAACTCTTATTTTGTTCATGTATCGTTGAGATCGATTGTGATTGAGGTAAGTTATCTTTGCTTTTCGCGTGTCTTATCTTGCTGCTTCGGAGGCGAAGCGTGTTGGTTGTTAGCCTTCGACGGGTAACGCTCGAGATCTCGTGTCATTCGCGAGGGAGACGAGTGTCAACGGCTGCCGAACGAGTGTGATGACCGTCACAGGTTGTGGTCTGAAATTAGTTGGGCGTTTTGCCGACATGGGCAGCTTGGAGATATAAGCTCTGTGACTTCACTGGAAACAAAATTTGAAGGGAAGCGGTGAAGCTGTGGAACCCACTCCATCGTATTGTGTACCTGATTTGGAGTAAGTCGTCGTAATTGTTTGTTCACCGACGCACTCAGAGATTTTAAACTTTATTATTATTGTTGGAGACTTCCTTGGCCTAGTTAAATGGTGGCCGAAGTTTTTTTGTGTCTCCTACAATAAAATGATTTTATGTTGCTGTTTTTAAAGCATTTACTCTATTAATACAGTTGTCCATGTGTAAGTGACTCAAAGGTTCTGCCCAGTGTTTCTATATATCAGAGTTACTGGAATGTCTTTGTGATTAGGGCAGAAACTTTTAATTGTGCAAGCGCCTTCGCGGGGAGTGAAATGTCATCCGAGGTTTAGGTCTAGCAGTGTTTAAGAACCTGGCCACTTCCCGAGTCGGTCACATATACCCTTCCAAAGTTTAGTATTTATCTTCCTTCCGCCAAGGCGGGTCAAGCTGGTAGATATATATTTTGTATGTAACCTGTTTGTATACGAATTTGTTTTCTTAAATATTACGGACTGGCAACTGGCTAAACCTTAAACTGTGTAGCATCTGCTGAGTTCCTGGTGCACCTTTTTCTAGTATTTTTTCATTAATACGTCTGAGTACGTAAACATTTATTTTTTAAGGATCAGTGGCTCTTTGTAGTTTTTTTTAATAAAGTGATTGTGTCATGTTATGTAATGGCATCTTAGTTGGGCACTAGTGCTCAAGTGTTATTAAGTCAGCCTTTACCTGTAATTGTTTCATTATATCTATTTTGAGGGATGTCCTGTATGGGAGTTTCAAGTTCTCGAGTTTACTAGTAACCCCATTTTCTTAATTTGGAATTGTTTGTTAGAGTACTGACTACGTCGGGTTTCTAGTTGTATTTGCAAGGTTTTACCTAGTGGCTAGTCCACAATTTGTAATTCTCAAATTATTTTTTAAATTCGTAATGCCAATAAAGTGTCTTAATTATAAAGTGTGACTATCAACCATGATTCCATCCCGCTTCCTTTTTTATGGTATTTAAGATATACTGTGCAAGTGTGGTACGACTAAGGAATGACGTATCAAACAGTTTTCTTGTTTACCTTTTTGATTTGTACTGTCTTGGCATTACGTATCCATCCACACAAATAGATTCAAACTTGAATACAGATTTGACAATGCAATCCCTTCTTTGTACAATAAGAGCAATCACAGGAGCAACTAGGATTCGTATCGCACTATACTTCATCGAGGCCGAGATAAGAAAAGAAGTGACAAAAGATAAAACAACTCCTAAAACACGTGATGATACAAGGACTGGGTTTAGCGATATTATGTCCTGGTCGACGTCTCATGCCTTGGTCGACGTCGAATACAAATATAAGTCAATTCCTTAATAAATAAAAACATAATTTCTCAATACAAAACTCAACAAATTTATGCAAAGCTGAAATCGGTACCACGTACACAGTCACATGGAGCAATAGAGGAGCAGAGGCGCATCTACAACATCCTACTGGGTCGAATAGCAGCAGGAACGTCCTCAGAACTATTTTGTTTGAGAGTATCATTTCAAGCAGTTAGTTTATGTAGTTTAGCTATCATTTGTTACTATCATACGCAGCTGGATATGTAACACAGCAGGACCCTACGAATGAAACAAGCTCTTCTTACGCAGCAGCAATAGCGATTCACTAGACTCAATGTGGCATGAGGCACATCTTCTACATTACCGGTATCATTACCGTCCAAAGATCTCATACGACATGATGGAAATTTTGTAAGTAATGTAAAATAGATTGTCCGACAATCGATTTCACGACCGACTGCAATGTACAGATTTAATTAGTTCACACATTTGGAATTTAGAACTGTCCTTCTACGTACCGTTCGTCGACAGATAAGGGCTATTTGAACTTTTCATTAACGTTTTAGATACGTTACCTTACTATGATGTATTGAAGGCTTTTTTTTTCTGCGCTGTGTAATTTTAGTCTCTCCTTTTTATCTCCAAAGCTGATCAGCCGGGATATATACAGCTGTTTGCAATTAAATAATTGTTACTAGGGTTTGACATATCGTCCACAACATGATTATTAGAGATGGAGCACCGTCCGCGACAGGGTAGGATGTGAAAGGATACAGCCGTGTCTTTTTTCAAACAATGACCCATCATTTTCCTAAAGCGACGTAGCAATAAAATGTCAACTTAATCTGAATGGTCGGAGGAAGAATTCAACTTGTTGAAAATGACACTAATTACTTAACCAGTCCACGACTCGAAAACCTTTTAAAACGTTTCAAGATGGGACCCAGACCAGTTAGGTCTGATTCAAGAGATTGAGAAGGTCCAAAGAAGAGCGGCGAGATTCGTCACTGGTACATTTAGCCATCGCGAGAGCGTTACAAATCTCGTAGAAGGTTTGAAGTGGGACACACTTGCAGATAGACGACTCGCTAAACAGAAGGGGCTGCTCACTAAATTCCGAAATCCAATCTTCACCGAGGATGTAGAGCATATATTATTACCACCATCTTTCAAATCGCGTAATGATCATAATTCAAAGATAAGGGAAATAAGAGCTCATACTGAAGCGTTCAGACAGTCGTTTTTCCCTCGCGCGATCCACGCGTGCAACAGAGGGTGGGGGATATGACTTTGGCGCGAATTGTGGCCTCCGCCACACATTGCTTGGTGGCTGGCGGAGTATATATGTAAATGTAGATGAATGAGTGTACGTTGTTGCCACAAGTTTTTAAGTAGTGGAGATGACGTCTAAGTTGAGAGATTCGTAGCAAATTGATTGAACGGAGAGTATTTGTTACGGAGAACAACAAGAAATCTAGCGCGACTCTGCTCTGGAGCAGTAAGATGTTTAGTCGGACACAAGACAGTTAGCTCTCTCTTACCACATACTCCTTGCAGAAGAAGGTTCTCTGAACCTCATTTCTTAGTAAATTTTTGTATCTGTCCGTTCCTGTAAATCTCTCCTCTTTACGTTTAGCTTCTTAGCAACCACCGAATCTACAGTTTTCTTTAGCAACACACTGGTTCACTCCAAAATCTTACCACTGCCGAATTTAGCTTCCGAGCAAACCCCACCATCTTAGGAAATACTTAATGCCGGCCGAAGTGGCCGTGCGGTTAAAGGCGCTGCAGTCTGGAACCGCAAGACCGCTACGGTCGCAGGTTCGATTCCTGCCTCGGGCATGGATGTTTGTGATGTCCTTAGGTTAGTTAGGTTTAACTAGTTCTAAGTTCTAGGGGACTAATGACCTCAGCAGTTGAGTCCCATAGTGCTCAGAGCCATTTGAACCATTTTTTGAAATACTTAATGAGAACGGTTCAGACATTAACAGTCTCTCTTATGTTCACTTGAGTCAGTAAAATTGAAACGTAACTTGTCTGGGTCTAGTGCATGCAAGTAGGTGACGTCATCTTCGTGATCCGCGTTCTGATTTCGGTGTATCTTCAGCGAAGCAACTTCTTATCGTTCTCCAGTAATCAGCGTGCTATGACTCCAGTTGCCTTATTGTTTTGGAAGCAGCCCGGATGGGCCGCAATGTACAATATGTGTAATGCCCTCAAGGACAATCCTTAAAATTTGCTGAGCAACTCAGGTCTCATGATACTCACCAGCCGCTTTTGAAAAATTGTCTGACGGTGTGCGAGATGAGGAAACAGGAATAGATATTCAGGAGGTAGGGGATCCAATATTAGAGTCAGATTTTAAAAGATGTGTGGAAGGCCTGATATAAAATTAAGCAGAAGGAAAAGACTAGATGAAATTGTAATTTATAAAATCACTGGGCTCAAATGGTTCAAATGGCTCTGAGCACTATGGGACTCAACTGCTGAGGTCATTAGTCCCCTAGAACTTAGAACTAGTTAAACCTAACTAACCTAAGGACATCACAAACATCCATGCCCGAGGCATGATTCGAACCTGCGACCGCAGCGGTCTTGCGGTTCCAGACTGCAGCGCCTTTAACCGCACGGCCACTTCAAAATCACTGGGGAAAGAGGCAACAAAACGATTATTAACGTTGGTGTGTAGAATGTGAGAGACTGGCGTACACCGTCAGACTTTCGGAAAATTATCTCTCACGTATTTCGAAGATAACAAGAGCAAATAAGTGCAAGAACTATCGGAGAATTAACGTGACAGCGGCGCGGGCTTATCCGAGCGATCTGGGGCGCTGCAGTCATGGACTGTGCGGCTGGTCCCGGCGGAGGTTCGAGTCCTCCCTGGGGCATTGGTGTGTGTGTTTGTCCTTAGGATAATGTAGCTTAAGTAGTGTGTAAGCTTAGGGACTGATGACCTTAGCAGTTTAGTCCCATAACATTTCACACACATGTTTGGAATTAACGTGACAGCTGGCGCATACAGGCTGTTGACAAAAATAATATAAGGACGAATGGGAAGAAACTTGGGGGAAATGTTAGATGATAAGTTTGGCTTTAGGAAAGGTATAGGTAGCAGAGTGAATGTTTAGACCTTGCGCTTGATAAGGGGAGCAGGACCGACGTAAAATCGATACACGTTCATATGGGTTGTCGTCTCATAAAAGGCATTTGACAATGTAAATTGTCTAACATATTCGGAAATCTGAGAAAATAGGCCTGATCTACAGGAAAAGATAAGTGACATACAAAAAGAACCAAGAGGGAAGAACGTACTATTCAAGCTATATGTAGAAGATGCAATGACTAAAATAAAATAAAGTTTCAAGAGTGGGATTAGCATTTTCATCCTCCATCTTCACGCTGTGTGAGAGTTGTAAGAATGAATCAGCAATACTATCACCCAGTCAAGGGTGACTCAGTTCTAGTTAACTTACATCAGAGCCAAACTACACAGTTTTTATGTTTGCAACCAGCTAGTGGTTTCCATTACGCACTTTGGTGACGCTACTGATGTCCGTACTTATTTTTCAGGGAATTTTAATTTAAACCACTGACCACTGTAGCAATCATTGGTCGTATTTGCAACTCATTCTAAGGGTTATACTTTTATTATGGTCACCCACACATGCCAAGGATAGATTTCACGATTATAATCCTTTGTCTATTTATTTTTTGTGGTTAGCTCGTTGCTACAGAAGAATGCTGAAGATAAGGTGGGTAGATCACGTAACTAATGAGGAGGTATTGATTAGGATTGGGGAGAAGAGAAGTTTCTGGCACAACTTGACTAGAAGAAGGGATCGGTTGGTAGGACATGTTTTGAGGCACCAAGGGATCACAAATTTAGCATTGGAGGGCAGCGTGGAGGGTAAAAATCGTAGAGGGAGACCAAGAGATCAATACACTAACCAGATTCAGAAGGATGCTGGTTGCAGTAGGTACTGGGAGATGAAGAAGCTTGCACAGGATAGAGTAGCATGGAGAGCTGCATCAAACCAGTCTCAGGACTGAAGACCACAACAACAACAACAACAGCTCGTATGTTGCTGGCGTACATTACTAAACCTAATTGTTACAGTGATCACTTGTTTTTCTTTTAGATAGATGGCGCCCTTCGCAAATATATCCATATGTGGAGCGATACACAAACAGCGTGTGCCGGTCGGTGTGGCCGAGCGGTTCTAGGCGCTACAGTCGGGAACCGTGCGACCGCTACGGTCGCAGGTTCGAATCCTGCCTCGGGCATGGATGCGTGTGATGTCCTTAGGTTAGTTCGGTTTAAGTAGTTCTAAATTCTAGGTGACTGATGACCTCAGAAGTTAAGTCCCATAGTGCTAAGAGCCATCTGAAACATTTTTGAACTTACAGGGTATACATTAAGTCGGGGAACACTTTCAGTTATTTATTTCACAATAACCAAACATTGTACAGATATCATACATATGTCATTTTGAAGAGAAACATGAAAGTTTTTTTTCACGTTTACCGCCACTTCGTGTTTGGTAATTTTCCGATAGTCAGCGCTTGTCGCAAACGTGCCGAGTTTAGTTGCGGAGCGAACTGTTTCATGATTGGCCTCCCCGATCACCAGATCTCACTCCGTGTGACTTTTTTCTGTGGGGACACATTGAAGATCTGGTGTATGTACCACCTCTAAAACGTGATGTAGCAGAGCTCCGGGATTGAATATGGGAAGCGACTGCCAAAGTCGACGATGCCATGCTGGGACGAGTATGGCAAGAATTCGATTATGGCAAGAATTCGATTTACGTTTGCCGGGTCACTCTTGGTTCGCATATCGAAAATACTTTCAGATGTATGACATCTGTATAATGTTTAGTTCTTGCGCAATAAATAATTGTGTGTTCCCGAACTTGGTGTACACCCTGTATTTTCATGCGCCACTGGGCCAGCCCTTTTAGTTATCACTCAATAAGACATTCCCGTTGCGCCACGTTTACTGTTTGATTAAGAATTGCATGATATTTGTGGTGACGCTACTCACGACTCCAGAGAGTACCGCACCACAATTGATAAGTCGCGCTTGAAACAGGCGCAGCATGGCAGCTGCATGGGTTCGCAGTACGAACTCTACCGAGGTCTTTCAGGAGCCACAGCTGCCAACCCATGGGCATCATGTGTGTGGATCGCTATTGGTTGATGCCTCGTTAAATACTGGAGCCCTGACCTACGACGGACGATTCTCGTCTCCGAGACATGGGCACCGTAGGCATCGCAGGCCATCTCTGGACTTTACGTAGGCGTCACTTGGAGGCACAGAGGCAGGACTTTAACACTTTAGAAGGTGTGTAATAATTTCAAACGTCTAATTACACTGGACTTTCTACAAAAAGAGGAACATCATTTAAGTTGGGAATGTTTCTGATTGAAGGTAACATACGCTGTCCTCCTGCATTCCCAACAATCTTATGGGGTGCTTCCCTTCTTTGTGCGTCACCAGGAATCGGACTTATAGCATCGTAGGAGTTTGCTAAACACCTCATCCACCATCTCAGAACTGGTATTAGCCTATCAGACAAAGGCTCAGATCGTCACTCTACTTAGTTTGCCTACATGGAAAATCCAGCACACTTTCACTGTATTTGATTACAAAATTTCGAGAAGTAATCAGATGATGCAGTATTTTCTGAGTTTTAAACGAATCGTAACATTACACTCTACGCAAATTTCTTCAATAATGTAAAGCTATCCTTACCCGTTTTGTTATTGAGTATCAATATATGTTGATCTGATGTAGTGTGAAAGGTAATAACATTCCAGTTAAGCATCCTATCTTTTGAAAGGTCGCTAGATACACAAACTCGTATTGCGATACGAAGGCCAGTGAATCGAATGTGCATACTGGAAATGAACTGTATCAAGCATTAAGCTTGTTAAGGAAGCCATGAAAACTCTAAAGCTGAACTGGAGATATAGCTATCAATTTTGGTGTCCTTCTTGTCTAGTCTAGTATCGCAACTATGCACAATATCTCATCGTAAATACTAGTACTAGTCAGACCCTCCGTCTAGAGGCCTACCAGGACCTAAGGGGAGAATGCTGATAGGAGGGGCGTAGGGTCAGCACACCATTCTCCCGGTCGTTATTATGGTACTCTTGACCGAAGCCGCTACTACTCGGTCGGGTAGCTCCTCAGGTGGCATCACGAGGCTGAATGCACTCCGAAAAATGGCAACAGCGCATGACAGCTTGGATGGTCACCCATCCAAGTGCCGACCACGCCTGACAGCGCTTAACTTCGGTGATCTCACGGCAATCGGTGTATCGACTGCGGCAAGGCCGTTGCCAGTACTAGTCAGACAGAAAATATTTTTCAGTTGCGCGTTCTTATTTGTGAGTAAATGGTATGTAGCACATTACTCATGCCCATACTATATTCGTCAATTCATTGATCACAGATCAAGTTTTATGACGCTTAAAAGGAGGAGTACCTGGGTGAATGTGGAAATACTCATTGGCGAAAGGGTCGCCGCGCCGTGAGGCTAAGAATCTGTTAAAAGTTGTGTTCATATACCGATCCATTGCACGCGTTGCTTCTCTCACTTTCTTCATATCTCTGTTGAGTGTCTGTCCTAAGAATCGCTAGGCACATTTTGTTCTGGTGTTTCGCCAGATATCTACCCTTTTATTTCTTCAATGTTTAGCTGTAATTTGCCCAAAGCAGGTACTGCTCATCACATCTTCCTGCAACGACGTGACGCCTAGTGTCGAGAAAAGCATTGGTATGTCTCCTGTTACAAACCGAATGGTATTTAAAGTGGAATTTTACGTGGTCATTTTATTGAACTGTTGAAAATTACTATAGTGCGATATTCGTTTTATTGATATTGATTAAGCAGGACTGTGACACACGTAGAATAACCTGTACTCCAGCAGTGAAAGCAGCGCCCTGGCCGGCGCTGACTGCTATCGCCAAGTAGCAATGCTGATCGGTGGCTATTGGAGTGCCGGTTGCTTTGCATCTACTGCTGTACCTCTTAATAAATATAGATAAAACGAATATCGCACTAGGTTAATTTCGAAGGCGATGGAGATTACCGCTGAAGGGTCGAAGTTCTAGTCTAAGTTGCCACAGAAGAAAACCGTGAAAGGGGTGAAGAGAAACAGTTATCAACTGTGAAAGCTAAAAATTGATAACTATAAACAGGAATATGAAAAAGAACGTTATATGGGATTATAGCTCATGTGCCTAAGTTTAAACGCATGGTTACATTTGGGACCAGGCTCTTAATTTTACAACATAAAATTAAAACTAAAAACATTGTTTCCATACACCCCATAGATAAGGGTGAGTAGAAACAGCTGTGTTTATCTCACTACTTTTTCTGTTTTTTAATCTTTCTTGCTAAAATGAGCGTCTTTTAGTGTCTAGGAGTACAGTATACAAAATATACTTGGTTCATACAAGTTTTATTCAATAGAAAACATGTAAATATTGCGTTGATTCTGATTTGTTTTACATTTCTCTCGTAAAAGTCGTATACTTCCCCTTATCTTGTTGTAATATTGAATTGATGAACATATTTTTTCGTTAATATAAATAAGTCTAAAAATGATGACTTTGAAACTACAGGTCGTACGCCAGGAGTAACGAAGAGCTTATGAAAATACCCTTAACTAAAAAATGACTTCTATTACAAAAACCTGTCAACGCGCACATTTTTAAAAAACAGGTCACCATAACCTTTGCCTTCTAAATAACGAGTGTGTTATATGTCTACAGTTTAAATCAATGTTTGCTTTTTGAATAACTTTAATCACAGCATATTCTCTTAGGCTGAGAACACTGCCGGGCAGTTCTTCATGTCCGTCGAATTCTTGGTCTTCTTCAGAAGAAACTTCGGCGATTACTGCTTCTCTTCACTGCACAAATTCCGAAAGCACACTCTTTCATTGTGAATTATCCGAAACGCAACTGAGATTAAAGTATACTTTAAAATTGAATTTTGGTTAATGAAACGGGATTGAAATTTATATTTATATTTATACTTACAAATAATGTGCGAAAAAAGCAAATTCAGAGCGATATCTACTGCTTGCTTTAGAGTGAGCCAAACGTCAGCTGAAAATGCTACCTAATTTGAAACTTGCATTTTTCTTCTTTGGTTGAATCACTACCAAGCTAGGCAAACAAATTTTTTAGTGATATTCCCATTTGTTTTCTGGTGCGAGAGCAGAAAACTTTGTTGGAAGTTTCATATCTCCTCTTATGACAGTTTGTGTTCACGCCGTTTTTATGTTTTTCTGCTGGAATGTCCTCTATTCGCCAGTCTACACTGCCCAAATGCATCTACTGCGTCATTTTTCCGTCAAGTTAATAAAGGATAGCACACCGCCAGTTGCTGATACTTATGTTGGTTTATCCTGCGGAGCAGATGAAAAAGCATATATCAGTCATATTTATATTTCTGCGGGTCATATAGACAGCGAACTGAAAAGATATAAGAACTAATAACGATATTACGGAAATGGAAAGATGTTGAATCATGTGAAATGATGCAGAGTGTATGAATATATGCACATAGCAGCCGAGTTCTGTTATTCCGGTAGAAAATTGGCTGGCGACTGCAAAAATAGAGTAACTAATTTAGACTGGCAATAGCTAGAGATGTGTTCCTGAAAAGGAGAAATATTTGATGGTTAGAAAGAAATATTTCGTTTCGTAGTCTTATATGGAAACTTAAAGTGGATCATAAAGAGTAAAGGCCAAAAAAATAGAAGTTTTTGAAATGCGTTGGGGCAGAGGACTGCTAAATATTAAATTGTTAGTTCCAATAACTATCCGAACAGCAGAACACAAGTAATCGTTTTAAGAAAAGTAAAATCCAGAATATAAAAAATGGTTCAAATGGCTCTGAGCACTATGGGACTCAACTGCTGAGGTCATTAGTCCCCTATAACTTAGAACTAGTTAAACCTAACTAACCTAAGGACATCATAAACATCCATGCCCGAGGCAGGATTCGAACCTGCGACCGTAGCGGTCTTGCGGTTCCAGACTGCAGCGCCTTTAACCGCACGGCCACTTCGGCCGACTCCAGACTATAGCATAGCCATATTCACAAAATAATTTCTTATTATTTCTTCTACCAGAAACAGGACTTCCTCAAAATATGAGGGAAATAAAATTCCCTTCAAACTTCAAAGGACAACTAATGGGATATCTTCTCTCACAACACCTGTGTCTCCCATATACTTGTCTGCTGTTGATTCCCTCACCACTTTCCCTTCCCCTTGCCTATAGATTAGTCTTCTGAAAGTCTGTTTTTGTCTTACCAGCTTTTGTCACTGTCTTTCCAATATTCTCCTCTTTCATTATCCCTTCGGTTTAGAATGCCCTGTATTATTATTATCAATGCCAATTATTAATATTACTCACCGTCTTATTTGTGTTGGCGATTATAATTGTACTTGTAAAACTTTCTCAGCAGTACATAATAGCACCATAATTAACTGTACTCATTGATAGCGGTTTTGTGACTTTTATGGCACGTATTCTTACTTGTCTTTTATATGAGAGTGCCTTGAGACGCTACTCTGGTCTAGTTGCATAAAGCGTAAACAAATGTATAATGAAGAACTGTGAAATAGAGCTAAAGCGAAATTAGTTTTACGGTACATAATGATGAAAGGAAGCAGGACATAACTTATATATACGTGATTTGGTGATAATGAGCAGTAGGCGGGGAGGCAATAATATTGCAGAAGGGAGCCAAGGACCGAATAAGGTAAACAGATTTAAACTGATTAAGCACCTACTAATCCCCTTGTGTACGACAGACAAGCGTGAGAGGTGCATCGAGCCTCTCTTCGGGCGTATGACTACAACAGCAACTAACTTTTTGGTTTCGCTTTCCTACTGTTGCTTACAAATCTATTACGTTTCAAAATGCAGATTTTTTATAGGCTGTTTGAATCAGCGTTGAGGTACAGGGATTGCAGGTGGAACGAAAGTTGTAATAGCAGAAGAACCATAACGGTGTTAGGCAACTACGACAGTAGCCATAGGTCAGTGACGTACCCAGCCGTAACGATAACGGCGTTCACCTCGCCGACGACCACAGCGGCCGTGGTGAGAAGGCGGAACTTTTCTTCAATAGCGGGGAGGCGCTATTGCTGTGCCGTAGCGGCACCAAGTTCTCGACCCTGGACGTAATTCACCCAAGCTTCGAGGGCGTAATGGACAAACTTGGACGGGACGTGTCGTTGCGGTATTGAGGGGAAGCGGTTATTAAACGACCGTCTTCCCCGCGGCAGTGACCGCCGAACTGCGGGACGGAGCACCGAAGTTGGATCGCCTCGTATCCGACGTGAGGCATCCTCCTATGGTGGGCAATGCGTACAGTGATTCAGATACCGCCAGCCGATTTGGCTCATATTTGCCAAGTCGCTTGTACAGCGCAATATGAAGGACTTGCAGATAGTTTGCTCAATTACACCCGTCCGCAGCTCGTGGTCTAGTGGCTAGCGCTGCTGCCTCTGAAACTTCGGGTCCTGAGTTCGATTCCCGGACGGGTTGGAGATTTTCTGTGCCTGGAGACTGGGTGTTTGTGTTGTCCTCATCATATCATAATCATAGTCATCATTGCATGTGATAGTGGTTACATTGTATCATGTAACAATTGGACTGTGTAGAAACTGGGTTATTGTATGGGTGCTGATGACCGCGCAGTTAAGCGCCCCAGAAACCAAACGTTATCATCATCATCATCATCATGATCATCATCATCAATTACACCTTCCCCTCTCTCCTCCCCCCCCCCCGCAAAACATCATCATCATCAATTACACCTTCCCCTCTCCCCTCCCCCCCCCCTCCTCCACGCTACGTTCCTGAGTGCTCAGAGCCATTTGAACGCCCCCACAGCCCTCCACCACGCGATTTTGAGAAAACAGCTCCAAAGCTCATGAGGCACAATTAGTATTGGCGCGATCGACAGATCACTGAAAACTGAGCATCTTTCGCTAACATATACGATCGCGCCACGATCACATTTATGTGATCATCAGGCAGAAACCTGATTAGCACCCTCTTGCAGCGCGGACGCGCAGGAAGAGATTCATTGAGGTTCTGGAAGGTACATATAGGGAAGTGGAGCCAGTGCGACTACAGTGCCTTGACCAGGTGAGCTAGGTTTCTCGATTAAGGATGCACGGCGAGTATCGGTTAAATTCAGTAGACTTTGGGGATAGGGGAGTGTGGTAAACTCATCCTGGGGCTCTTCGAAACACCCATGCACACAGCGAGCTGGATGACGCGTTGCATCGTCCTTGGTAGATGGCATCGTACCGAGGAAAGCACAAACTGCATGCAGGGGTGGACGCGTTTCAAAACGGTAGATGCAAACTTGTGTTCATCCGTTGTGGTATCCAGAACGGGGAGATCATCCAGGGAGTGCCACGAAAATATTCCCCAGATCATACCATGCCCTCCACCGGCATGGGAGCTTTTGCCTATTGTTGCAGGGTGTTCACTTTCAGACGTTTCACGTCAATGGAGCATGAAACAGGATACACCCGAAAAGGCTACATTGGATGTTCAGTTGCGATACTGGCGTAAACATTCCAACCTTCGTCCCCGACGAATAGCAATCAGCATGCTACGGTGGCCCAGACGCAGTGACATTCACTGAACAGTCGTTGAGCACACCCTGTTAGTGGCTCCTTGGTTCATCTGGGAATTCAGCTGGACAACAATTGCATGTCTGTTCGTCCGTATGCATCCCCGCAGCCGTCGTTCACCTATGGCCAGTAGTCCACAACAGTTGCCTCGGTGTCGGGCTTGGATGGGGCCATTTAGCCATGCAGGATGTATTTCAACCACGGTGGCATGCGAACAATTTACACACATAGTCGTTTAGGAAATGAATCCACCATTGGCCCGCTTTTAGAAGTCAGTTAAATTACTCCGTTTCCAAATTAGCCAAGAAATACATTGTTCTCCCGCGTGTCCCCCCCCCCCCCCCTCCAACAATCTTTATGCAGCCTACAATGTTGGTGTGCCTACCTGACGTCTGTGAGAAGGATTTGTACGTTGAAGGTAGTCAAAATATCGTGAATCTAGCGTGTATATGGAGCCCATAAATGCATATTTTTCTAGAAATCGAGAAATAAAGTGCCGAGTACTTTGAGAGGTTGTAGTAAACACTAAACATGAAAAATAAGTGCATTAAACATGGATCCGGAAATACATACTTTCTGCGATACACGCGTCTTTACAGGAGGTGTTCAACGTGGCGTCCATGCACCCCTCTGCCCTCCGGCGTAAGGACTGACGCACTGTTTGAAGTACAACCGGTCATTCTGGCAGGCACTGTAGACGCGAACCTGAACCTTTAGTATCCGCACATGTCCCCCCACTCCCCCCCCCCCCCCCCCCCAAAGCCCCACCTACCAATCCAACGGTCCTGAAATGCCTGTATCAGATGCTCGCACACCTTGTACGAACCACATCTGTATTGTAATGCCACAGCCTCCAGCAAGGCATTCAGTACATTAATGAGGAAGTGCAGATCCCGGTTAACTTTTGTGGTTGCTTGTATGGCCAAGTACGACTGCCCATATGTTCACTGAGGATCGGTATTGATGCCCTCTTCCCTGAATTACTTGGGGATTTATATCCGCCCACACATGCTGGTTACGGAAATTCACAACACCATCTCTTGTGAACCATGCCTCATCGGTAAATAAAATTTTGGATGTGAACAGTGATACTGTTGCTCGCTTCTGCAACAGCCATTAACAGAACCACCGTCTGCTATGATGAAACTGTGGCCTTAGGGTCTGAACGCACTGTAGATGATGTGGGTACAGCAATTGTGTATTTGGCACCCATCCCCTACAACCCCGCCCCACAGCTCCTTCAGGTCAGGCGTGGAGAAGTCTGCCGAACAGCTTATCAGAGGGCGCTATGAGCTATGGATATTTTTAAGCGTAGAGGCCACGTACTCACAACCTAAACCATAGCAGTATATCATATCCGCCATTTAACTACTCGAGTAGTAGGCTTCCATTGCTAACAAGCGCTGAAAGAGAGAAAATGTAAATATAGTACAGCATTTGTTCGTACAAACAGCGCAATAACAGTAGACACATACGTGAATACCCGTTTGGAACAAAGTGAGACACCATTTTACCTACCCAGGATTGAAAGTATTGAACAATACTGCAAACAGACATGGCTCACAGACTCGACAAACACAATTGACTGAAAACCACCTACTGCTGGAGAGAGTACTGTGAACAAAACATCATAATGCTATGGCGACATATTTGACGGAGCGTCCATGCAACGTTCCACCAGCAAGCGTAACGCAGCCCTTCCTATAAACATTTGGCTATTTCGGAAAATATGCGTTTCCGGACCCATGTTTACTGGACTTATTTTTCTTGTTTCGATGCTCTCAAATTATTCTCCTTTTTTTTTTAACACTAGGTATACCTATAAGGCACGCACTGTTAAACGAAAGCGGCCAAAGTACCTGGCCCGGAAGCAGAGCACCTACGTCCGATTCCCAGTAGCATTCTGCACTTTTTAAGTGTATTTTTTCAACATCGACAACGATACAAGGGTTAGAAGGTAAGAATTTCGATAAGGAATAATAACAAAGAAGGGAAGTAAATTTTTCATACGACTCGAGTTAGTAAAGAATTAAATGTGTAAGTGTCGTTGTATGAATACAGTTCAGGGTAAGACTGTTACGAAGACGAGCATTCGACGCACGTTATCGCTTTAGGCAGAAAAAAACCGTTGCCACGGTTGATAGTGTACATTAACGAATTCGCATACGACGCAGTATTACATCAGAGCTTCTGGAAAATCGTTGCCTACTTTTCCCATGCTTATAACTAGTGATTATTTTCGTCCTTCAGGTAGGAAAGAGTTCAGTCGGTTAACCGAGTGGTTAAAAAATTGTTACTTCACTTACTCCAAACGAGATGAATGCAATATTACAATTTACAAATCATATCTTGAGAACACTTTAAAGCCATTCGTTGCTGATGATAAGCTTGCCTGATATTGGATTCATGGAGTGAGCAAACTTGCATTCCCATATAGGATAGCGTGTTTATAGATGACGAGGATCAACCGACAGCCACGGTAAAAGCAGTAACTGTGTCCAAGCCATGTGAGATTTTGTTTTATTGTCAAGTTAAAAAATATTCTTCGAGGCTTCAAAATTACAGTCAACTTCGGGAAATCCAGCGGGAATTGCACAAAAAATGGATGCAATAACGATTCACAGCATAATTCATGATAAACTTTCACCACCGATGTTTTAGAGAATGTTATCGTATGCGTGGTATGCATCAGGATTAATTCCGGTAAATGAAATATTTTTAAATGTAAAACATGTTTATTTTCCTCCGAATCCCCGGAAGGAACGTTGTAGGTGTGCGAATAACGCATTTGTTATACATTCTTGTTGCCACTGGTGTATTTAGTCCGAATTATTGTATGACAAGTATGACCTATCTAGTTGCTAGAAGTTAGTTGCAGACTCGCAACAGAGTGAGTGAATGGCTCGCAGTCAGGCGGCCAGGATTAAATGTTTAATTTTCTGTTAATCAAAGTTGTTTGAGAAATTTATTTACTTATTCTATTCCTATTGCTTTACTTAACTTGTTAACCATCCCGTGCATACCAACTTTCAGCGAAAAAAAATGCAAATAAAGAAAAAAAACTGGGAATCGCACTCAGATTCTCAGTCTGCAACCAGATGCCTTGGTTGTCACCCCACTGGCGTTTCGTTGAATCGTTCATACGCTATGGGTACATAGCAACAGTCGGAAAAGTTTCTTTGCTCGATTTGTAGGAAATTATGCGTTTTCGGACAGATAAAATACTTACAATGAAATGAATACACCTGACTGCATACAAGCGTTGATATAAGTCAACGGGGACAGCTGAAAATGTGTGCCCAGACCTGGACTCGAACCCGGGAGCTCCTCGTTACATGGCAGAATCTATCCATTTTTTTTTATTCATTTTGTTCGATATAATTTGGCGGACGTCACAATACATCCTTTCAAGTTGATCATTGATTCCTTGACTCATTTTTTTTTTATTACAGAGAGCGCAAAGCCCTCTGATCGAACACGTTGAGTTACCGTGCCGGCGGATTCATCTGAGCCACCGAGGACACAGAGGTTTGTGCGACTGCAGGTACGTATCTCTGGCACGCCTCCTATGAGACCCACATTCGCAACTTATTGTCCCGCACTCTATTCATAGTGCCCCTGCCCATTATACTCATTATTCGCGGCTTTACTGCCGATTCCCGTAAATCTAGTCGCTTCAGTCCGGAGCTGCGCAGCTGCTACGGTCACAGGTTCGAATCCAGCCTCGGGCACGTATGTGTGTGATGTTAGTTAGATTTAAGTAGTTCTAAGTGTAGGGGACTGATGACCTCAGATGTTGTCCCACAGTGCTTAGAGCCATTTGAACCATTTGATTCCCATAAGAGTTCGTGCAATGATTGTGCATCTGCACAGAAGAAGATGGTCAAATGGGCGGTGAGCCTTAACTATATATATGCGCGAAGATGGTATCTGTTCTTTCGGACATGTCTGAAGAACAGATACCATCTTCATACATATACTGTATATATATATATATATATATATATATATATATATATATATATATTTTCAGTTTTTTAGCTATCCTGTCAGTTCTGGGTCGTTAGCGCGTCATGAATTTTAGGTTGCAAATAACAGCCCTATCAACAATGAGGCAAATCAGTTGGCCGTGTCCGAGGCCTTTCCCTTGTTAGAGAGAGCATCGTCCGTCATATAAGAGCCATAGCCAGCACATCACTGGCGATTCATGATGACCTTTACAAAATGGTCAACAATTTCAGTTATTACCAACAATTTACATACAAAACGAAACAGGATTTATCTCTAAACTACGCTCAGATTCCAAATGAATGCATTAATTTTTACTCTATTATCAATCACTGACGCAAATTTGCGTCATTTTTGCTTGATTAATTAATCTACGTTACATGTAACAGCTATAATCCTTGACAAAGATGTTAAATCGCTGCTGCGATTCTGTCTGCCAGCACTGATCTAATAGGTGTAGATTTTATCACTCTTCCTGTAATATCGCTCCTGTCTAAATGTGCTATCGGACAATACGAAAATTTTGTCTCCTGAAATGCCAACTTCAAGGATAGAACCTTACTTAATTATGCTGATAGACGATGAGTGATAAAAAATAGATCTAAGGTAATTCGTACTCAGTTGGTACTTATTTGTGGTGAATGACTTATTTCTAGTGCACCGGACACCATCCAATGTTAATAGTTTAAAGTCTTCATAAAAGTATACCATATAACCGCGGCGTCACGCATTACTGATGCAGTATCGTGCTGCAAAAGATATGTTGTAGAGGTATCGTATACTGTTATCCTCGCTCATCAGCGGGATTAACGTAAAGATTGGATCTACACTACAAATTACTTCATCTAAACTGATACTCAAACTTAACGTAAAATACAAGAATCTTTCTCTTTATAAAAACATAACTTTCAATCTTTGACCTTCATGTACATTTTTACCGCAGACATATTGAAATATCTGTTGTTATTAGAAGACCTTTCATCAGTAGATAGAATTATATAAATTCGCAGAGTGATTGGTTTCAACATAAAACAAGATATTGGCTTTACGTTTAGTAAAGAATTTACTACCACAAAATTCTTATAAAACGCACATGAGAGCAGTTTTCTGATGTATCTTCTAAGTAACTTCGCTTAGACTATTTCGAGTAAGTGTATCTTCATTATTTATTATAATATTAATAATAATAACAATTATTATTATTACTGTTAGTACTGTTATTGCCTATTCATGTAGGTTTTTTATTAGTCTGGAGTAATAATGGTAAGCAAAAATAGCCCAAACTGGTAACTTGCCATTGCAAAGGTGATTATTGAAAAGGTGGTTTTGTCAGCATAGTGCCCCAATTAAGTAACAGATGCCACTTTTGGTGATTTTTACAAGGAATTTCAATCCCATGGTTTTCACATTAATGGAGTCACTTACACTTAATTTAGGAGGTGTTGAGCTGAAGGCAGAATTATTCGCCATAAAAACCGCTGCAGTGTTTCTCACTGCAATCCGCTATCAGGTAACGCTGCTACTCCAGATGCTACAAACTAAATTTTATGGTCCGCGCTTGGCGTGCGGGTTTCGTGGTATTAGGCACTTAAGGGACGTTTTTATAGCCAATATATTTTTTCATGGCTCGTCATTCTGGTTCGTGTGGAGTGTTACGACCAGTGAAAATTTAATTCTCATTTCGTTTTAAACGTCCAGCTTCCCCTCAAGTGGGGAGCGCGTGCAGAAAATCCAATTTACGGCGACGAAAAAATTTCCTGGGAAACAGCTGAAGAGCTCTGTCAATATACGGCTCAGGCACCGCCAGATTTCGGTTTGAAGTCTTCGGTTTGTGCGTACGCTGTGAAGAAGGCATCGTGAAATATGGTGCACAGGATTTTATGCATGTTACCAACATTTCCATGTGCTCATAGGTGGTGCCAGAAATAGAAAGATTGAAGTACAATTTCTAAAACATTCATTAACAATGGTGATTAAAATCAGGGATAGAATGTTGGTCAGGAAATAAAATTTGCCTCTTGACGGGTTGTTATCGCTGCAGAGATGAGCAAAAACAGCGCCGTCGGTTGTATCTGGGTAGAAACATTCCTTGAAGCTCGTAGTTGTCCGTTGGAAAAAAAAGTGGTTCTCTTTGGCGAGAGAATTATATCACACGAGTGGCTACTTTCAGTGTTCTCCCCTACAATCAAAACACCATCCTCTCCAACTGTTATAGTTTTACAGTGTCTGCTACGACCGAACTGATATTCGTATTTTTCGACATAAATAACTACTTCAACAAAATATAAGATGCTGCTCTGATTAAATACATCAACGAAACAGAATTCATATACTGTGTGGAGAAAATAGACTCAACTACAAGAACAATAAAATCTAAATCTGCCGAAGCAGCTCAAGTTTCAATGTGAGATATCACGAACATCAGCCATTGCTTCACAGCGGCTAGATAAGTGAAAAACCGTTTTCACGTTACTACCAACAAAACATTTAATTCAAATTTAATTCACAATAAAGCCGTCTCTAATGACCTCGTTGTCGACGGGACGTTAAACACTAACCACCACCACCATCACAATAAAGTCCGAACAAATATGTGTGACCGAATGAGTATAGTAATTAATGGATCCATAATCTTACAAGTATGACATGAAATATGGAAAATGTATGTCGACAAGTAAATATCCGTGGAGCCTGGCACCTTTGTGATATTCTACTCCACGCATGATAGCATTTAGCTGTAGAACGTATCCTGAGATCAAAAGTTATAAGTACATAGAACAGAATTAGGTCCTCCGCAACAACAATCATGGATTTAGAAAACATCGATCACGTGTAGGTCAACTAGCACATTTCTCGCATGATATCCTGGAAGCAAAGCATTAGGCAGCAGAGTAGATGCAATTCCGAAAGGCACTTAACAAAGTACAACACACACGATTGTTTACTGAAAGGACGGTTATATGAGGTATGAAGCTAAATTTCTCACTCGATTCAGGACTTCTTGGTGAGATGGAAGCAGCATGTTATCTTGGCTGAAGAGCATCGGTAGTTATAGTAGTTTCAGGTGTGCCCCACCTAAGTGGGCTGGGGCCCAGGCTGTTAATGTTGTACATGAACTTGAACACATTAGTACTCTTAGACTTATCATAGATGATGCAATTACCTGTAATGAAGTAGAGTCTGAATAAAGTCGCACAAATGTGCAGTCAGATTTTGATAAGATATCAAAGAGCTTCAAATAGTGGCAACTCACTTTCAACGTTTATAAGTGTGTATCTATGTATTAGACAAAAAAAATTTATAGGTCAGAGCTGTCATTGATCAGCTCATGCAGACACCAGAACGTAAAAATTTTTTGCGACGCGAAAAGGAACCATCATATAGTCTCACTCGTAGGTAAGGCAAGTTGCAGAACTTCATGGATAGAACAGTAGAAAATTATCATCAGCTTGCAACGGAGATTCTAAAAGAAACACTCATCCGATCCATTCTAGAATGTTGCTCACGTGTGTGAGACTGGTGCTAAATAGAACTATCAGGGATACTGAAATGAACAAAAGAAGGAGAACCAGCACGAATGGTTACAGGGCTGTTTAACACATTGGAGAGTGTCACGGAGATGCTGAAGAAATGAGCTGGAAGACACTTGATAACAGACGCAAACTGTACTGTGAGAGTATACTTACAAATTATCTAGACCCAAAAATAAGTAATGAATCTAGGAAGAAATTCGACCCGCTTCTGTATGCCCCATAGCAATAATCGTGGCAGATAGAGTAAACTAATTACAGCATGTACTATTTAGGCAACCATTTTTCCCGCGTTACAGATGTGAATGGAAGAGGAAAATACTCTAGTAACTGATATAATGGGAAGCAGCTTCGGCACGTTCACTTTATAATCTTTGGTAGAGTATGAATGCAGAATACTTGGCACTCCTGCATGATTCCTACTCACATCCATCCACATACCAATTCTAAAAGAGTCCGTTTATCGCTTTTATTAATTTCTCAAATTTCTGACCCACAAGTCGTAATGCTTCCCACAATTGTATGCTACACAATATTTTTTAACTTCGTTAGTTTTTTAATTCATAAAGCACAAGGTTGTCAGCTTGCCTTCCTACTGTGTTGAACTTCACTTTTTATCCCTTCTAACAGATAACGTTACCCCAAGAAATTTAAAAGCTTTACTTCCTTTCATCTTGCCATCATCAGTTAGCAAATCCACTGCCTTGTTTTCTCCCACTGCAAGATAATCAGTTTCAACAATATTTATAGAAAGAGCCAACTGTTCAACTGAGTTTCCAGAACATACATTCCTAATCACCAACATCAGTAGCAACGACCACTTGCTTGTTCACAAAAACTAATACAACGTTTATGTTCCTACAGGAATTCTCATGCTCACCATTTACATTTCTATTTTTGTGAACCATTTTCTAAATAGATTTTGAACGAAGTAATAGCTATAATACACTGTTGTCGGAGTCCTTTTGTAATTCTAAATTCAGCGAATACCTGTTTGCCTATATTTACACAACTGGTACATCTCGTACAAAACCCTTTCACACCTAATACATAAGGCATACCGACAAAATCATTCAACATGCTGTGTCACAACTTACTTAGCGGGACCATATGGTAAGCTTTATGTAGTTCCATGAATGTAAATGAGTATTTTGTTTTTTCAACCATTCTCTTCCCTATTAAATTTTGTAAAGTAAATACACTCCTGGAAATGGAAAAAAGAACACATTGACACCGGTGTGTCAGACCCACCATACTTACTCCGGACACTGCGAGAGGGCTGTACAAGCAATGATCACACGCACGGCACAGCGGACACACCAGGAACCGCGGTGTTGGCCGTCGAATAGCGCTAGCTGCGCAGCATTTGTGCACCGCCGCCGTCAGTGTCAGCCAGTTTGCCGTGGCATACGGAGCTCCATCGCAGTCTTTAACACTGGTAGCATGCCGCGACAGCGTGGACGTGAACCGTATGTGCAGTTGACGGACTTTGAGCGAGGGCGTATAGTGGGCATGCGGGAGGCCGGGTGGACGTACCGCCGAATTGCTCAACACGTGGGGCGTGAGGTCTCCACAGTACATCGATGTTATCGCCAGTGGTCGGCGGAAGGTGCACGTGCCCGTCGACCTGGGACCGGACCGCAGCGACGCACGGATGCACGCCAAGACCGTAGGATCCTACGCAGTGCCGTAGGGGACCGCACCGCCACTTCCCAGCAAATTAGGGACACTGTTGCTCCTGGGGTATCGGCGAGGACCATTCGCAACCGTCTCCATGAAGCTGGGCTACGGTCCCGCACACCGTTAGGCCGTCTTCCGCTCACGCCCCAACATCGTGCAGCCCGCCTCCAGTGGTGTCGCGACAGGCGTGAATGGAGGGACGAATGGAGACGTGTCGTCTTCAGCGATGAGAGTCGCTTCTGCCTTGGTGCCAATGATGGTCGTATGCGTGTTTGGCGCCGTGCAGGTGAGCGCCACAATCAGGACTGCATACGACCGAGGCATACAGGGCCAACACCCGGCATCATGGTGTGGGGAGCGATCTCCTACACTGGCCGTACACCACTGGTGATCGTCGAGGTGACACTGAATAGTGCACGGTACATCCAAACCGTCATCGAACCCATCGTTCTACCATTCC
The DNA here is from genome assembly GCF_021461395.2 of Schistocerca americana. NCBI lineage: Eukaryota > Metazoa > Arthropoda > Insecta > Orthoptera > Acrididae > Schistocerca > Schistocerca americana. Next base: position 190,700,926 of record NC_060122.1, on the reverse strand, counting down.
TAGACCGGCAAGGGAACTTGCTGTTCCAACAGGACAATACACGTCCGCATGTATCCCGTGCCACCCAGCGTGCTCTAGAAGGTGTAAGGCAACTACCCTGGCCAGCAAGATCTTCAGATCTGTCCCCATTGAGCATGTTTGGGACTGGATGAAGCGTCGTCTCACGCGGTCTGCACGTCCAGCACGAACGCTGGTCCAACTGAGGCGCCAGGTGGAAATGGCATGGCAAGCCGTTCCGCAGGACTACATCCAGCATCTCTACGATCGTCTCCATGGGAGAATAGCATCCTGCATTGCTGCGAAAGGTGGATATACACTGTACTAGTGCCGACATTGTGCATGCTCTGTTGCCTGTGTCTATGTGCCTGTGGTTCTGTCAGTGTGATCATGTGATGTATCTGACCCCAGGAATGTGTCAATAAAGTTTCCCCTTCCTGGGACAATGAATTCACGGTGTTCTTATTTCAATTTCCAGGAGTGTAGTCCGTCTGCAGCAAGCTGACACGAGCCAGCGAATCTTTCGGTGGTTGTTCTGATATTTTGGGGCAAGAATACCAACCGAGAGACCTCATGAACTCAGAAACGTAACTGAATTTGTAGCACAGTACACCGTATAATGAGACGAAAAATTCTCTCCGCACTTATTGGTGTCAGTTCTTACAAAATCAACTGGGCTAGCTTTCCTCGTTACTGAATTGATAGCATTAGTCCAAATGAACCCCAATTTTATTTATCTGCCGGGAAAACACCTCAGATGGAACCACAGTTTCATGATATTAATAAAACATAAAAACAAAAGGAAATACAAGCGGTGAACCTCAGGACAATTTAACTGAGCATAATAGGCCCACAATGGATGAGTAAGGCAAATAAAGGACTTCGGTTTCTAGGGAGACTTTTAGGAAAGTGTGGTTTGTCTGTAAAGGAGACCGCATAGAGGGCACAAGTGAAACCTATTGTTCAGTATTTTTAGAGTGTGTGGATGCTACACTGATTAAAGAAAGACATCGAAGCATTTCTCCAACTATAGAAGCCTGAAATGGATTGTTACGTACTCTTCTCATGCAAACACATGAAAATTACAAAACTGGTACAAAATAACTAATATGCGCATCATTTAAAATATACAGGGAAAGCAGCAAACATACACAGACATGTCAGAGCTCAAAGTTATCAAAACTCATACATAAATCTTGGGGTTAAACAGAAAACGTAATCATGTATCATTAGTAATTACTTTACAGAATATTTTGGCATCTTAAGAGAATTCACACGCTACTTCTGTACCGTTGCACTTCTCCAGTGCTTAATCTCCAATGGACCGTCGTTTATGAAAATAATGACTTTACACACAGCTGTTTTGAATCATACTTGACAAATAAAATGTAAAGGTTGTCTGAATAGTTCAGATAGTTTTGGGAAGTTAGAAAATTATAGTGAGTTGGGTAAAATCGCCAAGGGGGCCCCACAGGGTTCAATTTTGGGTCCACTGCTATTCCTTACATGTGTGAATGACCAGCCACTTAACATGCAACAAGCAAAACTAGTGCTTTTTGCTGACAATACTAGTTTTGTAACAAATCTCACTATCGAGAAAGCAACAGAAGGATTAGTAAATGATATTTTCCAAAGAATTATTAAATGGTTCTCTGGAAGTGCACGCTTCCAAAATTTTGAAAAAAAACACTCTACATTCATTTATGACAATAAATGGATTCATAACAACTACTGATGTAGCATGTGAATCAATAAGTAGTGTAGAATGTTACCAATTTTTGGTTGTTGTATGGAATAATTTTCTGTGGTAACTCATCACTTTCAAAGAAAGTATTGCTCGCACAAAATTGAGAACTAAGAGCAATATGTGATGTTCACCCACAGATCATTCTGAAGGAGCTAGACATTTTAGCTGCGCCATCACAATACAAAAGTTAGTTAAAGAAATTCTTCGTAAATAAACCACACAATTTAAGAAGAACAGTTATGTATGCATCTACAACACTTAATGGAAAAACATTCTTTATTGTTAAAGCTGCCATAGGCTGAGAGAGGAGTTAAATATTCAGCATTAAAATTTTTAATCATTTGCCCAACAACATAAACTGCCTTTGAGGTTGTGAAGCAAGTTTTAAATCCAATTTCAAATCGTTTCTCTTGAAGAACTCCTTAATTCCCATTGAATAATTGCAACTTAAAAACTGATAGCCAGTAAATAAATTGTTTTTGAGTTTAGTTTCATGAGTAGAAATCAAACGATAATGTGTTCATTAACGTTAAGACTAATCATGTATACATATCTTGCAAAATGACTCACTCCGTATAATTTCGACAAAAGAATCGTTTAAATGTTCTATGGAACAGGTAATTAGCTAATTGTAAAATAATGTGGTGCTGCTGAAGGAGACAACGAAAAAGAACGTCATATAGTATTCCTTGTGTATATCATCTTAAAAAAAAACTGTGTTAACTAGAAACGTTCCAAGTTTCATACAGGAAATTTAAAAAGAAAAGGCATACATAACTTGTGAGTCACATTCCAACACTAAGTAGTTTTACTGTCTAGCTCAAAGAAAGGGAACAAAAAACTGGCACTTACTCACAATCTAACTCCTATCAAAATTATGCTCTCAACCTTTTCCAGCCAAGATCGGACTCAGGTCCATAAATCACAAACACAGACACATAAACACAGGGAGGGGATGAAAGTTCAAATCCAAAAGCCTTACCAACGCCTTGACATCCTCATGCACCTGCTACTCAGGCATCAGGAGACTGGCATCGAAGTTCTCCTAGAGGAGAAGCAGACAGGGTCTTGTTGCTACTTTCACAACGAGATAGGTGAGCCAACAGCACTGGTGAAAGAAGAAGGGCTTTCTTGATGGTTTCATTAGCGGTCAGATGCTCGTCATTCTGAAGAGGAAGCAGGTGTTATAGACTCTACAAGGACTTGTGATTCTCAGTATGCAGTAAAACTCTGTACGACGTAGTAGGCTGTGTAGGGCCACTGGTAGGAGGTAAATTCCCCTATGACACCCGAGATAACCATCCATATCGAATTTATTTGCAGAGTCAGGGTAATGAGCCTCCTCGCTGTTGTCACGAACATTCACGCCATGACTCATCAGTCCCCTAATGAGAGCCCAGTTAATCAGTAATGTTTTTTCTGGCTTGAATGAACCAGTTGCCACGCTCATGAGCACTCAACTAATTCTTCAGTGGAGGGCCGCTTCTGTGGTGCACTGGCTGGGTAATTAATCGTTTCCGTAAAAATGAGAGTGCTCGACCCCCATTTCCAACCATAGCCTGTTTCCTCTCTGCAGGCAGCTAGCGGTGACGTTAAGCCCCTTGTCTTGGTGAGCCGTGCTGCAGTGAGGTGTCGGAGCTTTTGCAGGAGGTATGTGCTCACCTCCGATTTCCCTTGTGTCTGTCTCTCCTCCAGAGATTCTTACTTCCATTGCTTGGCCCTGTTCTTGTGGCTCGGTGTCCATGTGCTAGTACATAAATTTTAATTACAATAAATATATACATATACACACACACGCATGCGCGCGCTCGCGCACTCATCTCTGTACACTGAGCTGACAAAAGTCGTTGGATAGCCACATGGACGTATAGAGATGGCAGTAATATCGCGTACACAACGTATAAAAGGGTAATGAATTGGCGGAGCTATCATTTGTACTTAGGTGAGTCGTATCAAAAGGTTTCCAATTTGATTAAGGCAGCAAGATGAGAACAGACTCTCGTCGCGGAATCGTAGTTGGAGCTAGAAGCATGGAATATTCCATTTCTGAAATTGTTACGAAATTAAATATTCCGCGATCCACAGTGTTAAGAGTGTGCCGTGTATACAAAATTTCTAACATTACCTCTCACCATGGACACCGCAGTGGCCGACGGCCATCACATAAGAACCGAGAGCAGCGGCGTTTGCGTAGAGGCGTCTGTGTTAAGAGACCAGCAACAGTGTGTGAAATAACCGCAGAAATCGTGTGCGGCGTGCGACTAACGTATTCGTTTCACAGTGCTGCGAAATTTGGCATTAACAGGCAATGCAGCAGACAATCGACGCGAGTGTCTTTCCCAACAGCATTAAATCGCCTCCAACGCCGCTGCTGGGCTTTTGACACGGTCGGCTCTACCCTAGAATACTGGAAAACCGTCGCCTCGTCAGATGAGTTCTGACTGCTGTTGGTAAGGGTTGATGGTGAGGTTAAAGTGTGGCGCAAACCCCCCTAATCCATGGACCCAAGTGGTTCAAATGGCTGTAAGCACTATGGGACTTAACATCTGAGGTCATCAGTCCCCTAGATTTAGAACTACTTAAACCTAAATAATGTAAGGACATCACACACATCCATGCCCGAGGCAGGATTCGAACCTGCGACCGTAACAGCAGCACGGTTCCGGACTGAAGCGCCTAGCGGCCGGCGTCCAAGTTGTCAACAAGGCTTTGTGCAAGCTGGTGGTAGCTCCATAATGGTGTGGGCTGTGTTTACATGGAATGTCCTGCATCCCACGGTCCTAGTGAACACGTAATTGACGGGAAGTATGTTTAGGTACATTTGCAGCATTTAATGGACTTCCCGCTCCCAAACAGCGATGTCATCTTATTGGGTTACAACTGTCCGCAATTGGTTTGAAGAATATTCTGGACAATTTTTGCGAGTGATTGGGTCACCCAGATTGGCTGAAATGAATCGCATCGAACATTTATGGGATGTAATTGAGAGGTCAATTCGTGCATAAAATTCTTCACCGATAACACTTCAACGATTATGGACAGTTATAGAGGCGGCATGGCTCAGTAGTTCTGCAGTGGAATACAAACAGTTGTTGGTCAATGCCGCGTCGATTAGCTGCACTACGCTGGTAAAAATGATGTTTGACACGATATTCGAAGCTATCCCATGACTTTTCTCACTCCAGTTTAATGAAAAGTTAGTAGCTAAAACGTCAACAGCTTTTTTCTACTCAGTCTGGTAGTTTGATTATCAATATCCGTATTTACTTATACTTCTTGAAAGAAATCGAAATGTAACATTCCTGGAAATAGTTCTGGCTGCTCACCTTGATATGTGCATTACACTGGCAACAATGGCGTAGTTATCACGGCAGTGATGATGTAATGATCATCCGATGGGCTTTACAGGTAGCATTTTAATATAACTACTTCCAGCAATAATAAATCGATTACACCCACTCGTTCATGATACAATGCTACTTAGTCACTGTGTTACCAAACTGGTTGATTCATAATCTATAACATCTACATCTACACTGATACTGTGTGAATCACATTTAATTGCCTGGTAGAGGGATCATCGAACCACTTTCACAGTAATTCTCTATTATTCCTATCTCGTACAGCGCGCGGAAAAAACGAACACGTGTGTCTTTCCATGCGAGCTCTGATCTCCCTCATTTTAATATAATGATCATTTCTCCGTATGTAGGTCGGAATCAACAAAATATTTTCTCATTCGGAGGAGACATCTGATGATTAAAATTTTGTGAAATGATTCGGCTGCAACGAAAAACGCCTTTGTTGTAATGATGTTCACCCCAAATCCTGTATCATTTCAGTGTCACTCTCTCACCTATTTCGCGATAATACAAAACGAGCTGCACTTATTTTAACTTTCCCGATGCACTCTTTCAGTCCTATCTGGTAAGGATCCAGAACTGCGCAGCAGTATTCTAAAAGAGGACGAATTAGTGCAACGTAGGCAGTCTCTTTAGTAGATGAGTACATTTTTAAGTGCCCTGCCAATAAAAATCAGTGTTTCGTTACCCTTCTCCGCAACATTTTCTTTGTGTTTCTTCCAATTTAAGTTGTTTGTGATTGTAATTCTTAGGTACTTAGCTGAATCTATGGCCTTTAGATTTCACAGATTTATCGTGTAACCGGACTGATTCCTTTTAGCTCTCATGTGGACGACCTCACACTTTTCGTCCTTTAGGGTCAACTGAAAATTTTTGCACCATACAGATATCCTTTCTGAATCGCTTTGCAGTTTATTTGGATCTTCTGATGACTTTACTAGTAAATAAGAGACAACATCATCTGCAAACAACCTAAGACGGCTGCTCAGATTGTTTCCTAAGTCGTTTATATAGATAAGGAACAGCAAAGGGCCTATATCACTACGTTACGGAACGCCAGAAATCACTTCTGCTTTACTCGATGGTATTCCATCAGTTACCACAAACTGTGACCTCTCTGGCAGGAGATCACGAATGCAGTCACATAACAGATCACACTATTTCACTACAAGCCGCTTGTGTGGTACAGTGTCAAAACCCGTCTGGAAATATAGAAACACAGAATCAACTTGAAATCCATTGTCAATAGCACTCAACACTTCGCGTAAGTACAGAGATACTTGTGTTTCACAAGAACGATGTTTTCTAAATCCACGTTGACTGTGTGTTAATAGACAGTTCTCTTCGGTGTGATACGTAATGTTCCAACACATTATATGTTCCAAAATCCAGCTACATATCGACGATGAAAATATGGCCCTGTAATTTAATGGATTACTCCAACTACCTATCTTGAATTTTAGTGTGACTTGTGCAACATTACAATCTTTGGGTACGGATCTTTAGTCGAGCAAACTTTTGTAAACGAATGTTTTTGGATCGGCATAGTCTGGAAGGAACCTAACTGGTATACATCCCGTACCGGAACACTTGCCTTTGTTACGTGATTAAAGTTGCTTCACTATTCCGAGGTTATCTACTTCTACGTTATTCACGTTGGCAGCTGTTCTTCATTCGATTTGTGAATTTTTTTTTTTTGTTATGAAGGAGTTTCGGAAGGCTGTGTTTAGTAACGCTGCTCTGGCAGCACTGTCGTCGGTCGTATTTCCATTACTATTGCGCAGAGAAGGCACTGATTATGTATTGCCACAAACACACTTCACATACGACCAGAAACTCTTAGGATTTTCTGCCAGGTTTCGAGATAAAGTTTCGTTGTAGAAACTACTATATTTATCTCGCATTGAAGCCAGTGCTAAGCTTCGATCTTCTGTAAAAGATCGCCAATTTTGAAGATTTTGGCCGCTTTAAAATTGGCATGTTTTTTCCGTTATTTCTGGAAAAGTGTTCTGACCCGTTTTACGTACCAAGCAGTGTCAGGTCCGTCGTTTGTTAATTTATGTGGTATAAATGTTTCAGTTGCTGCCGATAGTACACTGAAGCGCCAAAGAAACTGGTTTAGGCATTCCTATTCAAATAGAGAGATATGTAAACAGGCAAAATACGACGCTCCGGTCGGCAAAGCCTATAAGACAAGTGTCTAGCCCGGTTGTTAGACCGGTACCTGATGCTACAATGGCAGGTTATCGAGATGTAAGTGAGATTAAATGTGGTGTTATAGTCGGAGCATGGGCGATGGGACAAAGCATCTCCGAGGTAGCCACGAAGTAGGATTCTCCCGTACGACCATTTAACGAGTGTACTGTGAATATTAGGAACCAGATAAAACATCAAATCTTAGACATCGCTGCGACCCGAAAAAAATCCAGCAAGAACGGGACCAACGACAACTGAAGAGAATAGTTCAACGTGACATAAGTGCAACCCTTCCGCATATTGCCACAGATTTCAATGCTGAGCCATCAACAAGTGTCAGCGTGTGTACCATTGAACGAAACATGATCGATATGGCCTTTCGGAGACGAAGGCCCACTCATGTAGCCTTAATGACTACACTACACAAAGCTTTACGCCTCGCCAAGGCACGTCAACCACGATGTATGACTGTTGATGACTGGAAACATGTTGCCTGGTCGGATGAGTCTCGTTTAAAATTGTAGCGAGCAGATAGACGTGTACGGATATGGAGGCAAATTAATCTATGAACCCTGCTTGTCAGCAGGGGACTGTTCAAGCTGGTGGAGACTCTGTAATGGTATGGAGAGTGTGCAGTTGGAATGATATGGGAACCCTGATAGGTCTAGAGACGACTCTGAGAGGTGACACGTACGTATGCATCCTGTCTCATGACCTTTATCGATTCATATCCATTCTGCACTTGGACGGACTTGGATAAGCAGAACAATTCGGCATTCCACAGGTCCAGAATTGCTACAGAGTGGCTCCAGAAACACTCTTTTCAGTTTAAACAGTTCCGCTGGTCACCAGACATGAAAATTATTGAACATGTCTTGGATGCCCTGCAAGGTGCTGTTCAGAAGAGATCTCTACCAGCTCGTGTTCTTACGGATTTGTGGAAAGCCCTGCAGGATTCATGGTGTTAGTTCCCCCCAGTACTACTTCAGACCTTAGCCGAGTCCATGACAAGTCGTCTTGCGGCACTTCTGCGTACTTGTGGGGGCTCTACACGATATTACGCAGGTGTACAAGTTTCTTTGGCCCTTAGCGTATTTCTTTGAATTTAAACCACATCAGGTCTAACTCATTATTAATTTAGAAGAAGTGGACATTGTCTCTCACGAAGGTGTCAAGTGAGTTTGTATCTGCTTTTTTTGAATAGGTATATGTTACGTTTGTTATTGGAGGACTTTCTTTCATACAGAGTACATGCGAATTTAATCAATACATCACTCAATTGATGAAAAACAAAACAAAATTACAGCTCATTTTACATCCAAACTTTACTTAAATTAAATGAATTGCTTCGTTTTGACTCATTGCTTCCGGTTTCTACTCTTTATTATCATACCGTTTCACCTTTTCTTGTATGCTTGTATTCAGTCATTCATTGTTCATTCCATACCCGTTTCCTCTTTCTACTAGTACTCCTTTCTCCCTTCCAGTGTCTCTTTTTTTGAGATGGTGGTGTCATACTACTTCAATGTAGAACAACGCTGAACAATTAAATCTCTGGTGAAATAATGTATCTACGAAAACAACAGCGTAATTATTGTCCTAGATGCATAGAGAAGAAAGACTTAAAGTTTAATTCTTTGATAGTTACATTCTTAGTTTGATGGCATTTACTTCCATAGGTTGCTTTTCCATCAATCCATGTACTCCTCAGTATTATGCATCCATTCAAAAATCATTCCTTCAGTGGTGTTGTCGCTATCAAAATAAAGCTATTTACAGAGGAGTCAATAATGATTTGTTAAACACATGTTACCGCTTCGTTTTTATTAAGCTCTAGCTATAAGCTGTTGAATGACTTATTCTTTGATTGGTTTCCAAACGATATGTGCCGGACTCTTATTTTGTGTCCCTGTATGGCAAGAACATTGTTTGTGAATGTCAAACATTCCTGGTAATTGCTACTAAACAAAAACGTAAATCTACAGTCCAAACGCGAATCTGCCGTGGACATCAATATACCTCAAAATCCTTCCATAATCCGTTGGATGGTATCGATCATATGCATATCTAGCGTGGACATCCATTTAAACGTGCGTCCTAAATGCATCCAACGTAGATTTAACATACCGGAAACTATTTATCTTCCTATCATGAGTCTTCTTCCCATCTGTAGATGACAAGGGGTTATTTTAAGGAAATACGGTGCGAAATTGTGATTAAGTGCGTTTCAGTGCGCGATGCGCCAGCCTCACGGCAAACGGCGGACGAAGGCTCGCCGGCGCGTTATGCAGGTGACGCAGTTTTGCAACGGGCGTCGGTATGTGTGTACGTGCGCGGCAGCCATCAGAACGCAGCATTAGCAGAATTACGAGGGCGCGGGCCGCGTGTGGTGCGTTTACGTTAGCCAACTCATCGAGAACCCTCTAATAAACACGCCGCCGCGTAACCGGCGGATTCAGTAGCGGCCTGCACTATTTAACGGCGTCGGCACTCGGTTGGGCCAACTGGGCGTTCAGTCGCTGCCACGTCGTCGTCAACAGTGATGCTGTCTTCGAGGACCGGTCGGCGGGGGGCGTTGCCCGCTGCTGCATCGGCGACTCCCGGCGTCGTCACGAGCCGCCGCGTCTGCGAGCTGGGCCGGGCCTCGTGCCGCTATCCTCCTACCGCCTGCGCAGCCGCTGACCGAGCGCGATGTCGCGTTCCCCGGACTGCGTGCATCAGCTCGTCTCAACCACGACACGAGCGACACGCCTTACAACACTGACCACGTCACCCATTCCGGCCATCCTATTACACATCCAAGAAGTGAACAAACACAGAAAATCAGGCACTGTATAAATCCTGAGAAAAAGGCAAGAGTAGCAGAGTCACTATGTAACTTAATCTCTCTCTCATGAAATCCGTCAATTAAATATCCAATTGGCACAAAACCTGCCAGAATTAAACATCTTATACACAGTCCACTTTCCTTCTCCTCTCTCCACATATGACTTGCTTACATGCTGTACCAATATAAGAGGAAAATGCATTATTCGTTAAAACAGCACCTCTTAACGGTTCACCTGAAAAGAAGACACAACTTTACCAGGAAACATCACAAATATCCACAGGTGAGAATATACGACAAAAATCGATGTTTTTGATGATCTAACAAAATACATAATACAATTCCATCCTACTTCTCACTAAGATACATACAATAACGAAAACTTTTCAAGGGAGAAATAAATTCTAAATGCCACATTTCAACAGAGAAATAAATTTTAAATGTCACAGACAAATGTTAGCCAATTCAATGTTTTGTTTTTAGTTGACCCAGTTTCACAGAAGTTTCCAGATATCGAAGACTGTTGAATGATTGCAAAAATGTAACAGAAACAACACCTCATTCTCAGAAGGGTTTCCTGGATATCAGTTGCCGCCAACTTTTGTAATTTCGTCACTGAAATGGGAGAAGGTGGTGACTGAATCGATGTGATGGTGGGCATTGCTTTTTGAGAAGGTTTGCAGATTGACAATTTTCAATAAAATACTTATGTTACTAATATGATGCACACTCTATGAATTCTTTCACTTAATTCCTTCCACTTAAACTGCTTTCACATACGCAGTCCTCCGACTCCACAGCGATCCACTATACAAAGAGATAAACTAGTGATACAATGCTTTTTGTTCATTTGATGACTAGCGCGACCTCACTAAAACCTTCTGACCCACTGTGAACTACCTTACAGCTGCCTCCAGGTTAGTACATTCCTTCCGACTTCTTGTGGCATGTTTAATGTGATGTAGAGGCAGTGATTATACACACTTACGGCGTAGTGACCGTTGCTTTGAGAAATATACCCATTCCAATGGACACTTGATTCTTTAGCACTGTCGTTGGTATAAGTGATGTGGTAGCTCATTCATAACATCTTGGAAGTCTGTTAGGGAAACACGCTGTTTGGTGTGATACAATCTTCACAGAGTGTGTAACTGTCACATAATACTCCCTTCGCAATTTGAAGTTGGGTGGTACATTGAAATGAAAACTGGCAGTATACTATTAGAACCCACTGTCTTGACTTTAATAGCAATGTATTTTCGGAAATCGCCTTTTCCACAAGTACAACATCTTCTAAAAAATTTTGTGACACGTTTCTGCCCGCAGCCCTGGCAGTGGTGTTCCACAGTTCAATCAAAGTTGTAAATTTGGACGTCAGTGGCTACCAAACTATAATAGAAACCACCCCTCATTCGTCGACAGGCGCCCAGGAGATGAGTTGCGGTCAACAGCCGTAAGTCCAATGGAACAACAGAAAAAACTGGTGCCTAATGGGATGCAGGTCCTTCCCTTGTGATAAACTTTGTAGAAGGACAGTATTTTTGGGACTGATGACCTCAGCAGTTTGGTCTCTTAAGAATCCATCACATTTGAACAATATTTTTGAAATCCAGGCTCCATACAATTCAAGTGACATGACTTTTCTATCTAAGGAAACACTTCTGGTAACGTATAGTATTGTTAAGCAGGGCATATGAGCTGCTGCGGTGGAACGCTGACCCTATTTGAGGATACAAAAATTCATTTTCACCACGTTAATTAAACCAGAGCAGTGGTAACAATACAATGATCAATTAGCATTTGCAAATTGCGGTGAACTACACCGATTATCCAATTGTGTAAAAGCAATGAGAATAATTCAAAAAATATTGAAAGGAAAACAGCCTTATGGTCCCACCTTTGAATTAATAAAAAAATTACTTTACACAAATATAACTTTAACCTAACTGCATATCTGAGCTCACTAGTTGTGAAATTAAGTCAATTATCAGGCCTTGCGAAAATGAAAAATAACAATTTGTAAAAGATGTTAGGTTCCAAAAATACTCAAACAGCAAGATCACGTAAATACGTGAATTAACTATTACGTAAAACATTCGGCAATATGATCTTAAGATAGCCTGAAAGATCTACACAAATATCAGCATATTCTCGACGACTGTCAATCACATAGGGCACGCATCTGAATTCCGTGCTCGATACCTGCAGTGAAAACAACAGGCAACAGGCCTGCAGACCCCAATAACAGCTTCTAGAACACACAAACCCAGTATTAAAACACAGTTTACTAAGACACTAAAACCGACAGCCAAGCACTGGGTAGCGCCAAATGCAGGAAGAGATGTCAAACGTTATGGTGTGACAACAGCAGTTAGTATTGAAGCAATGGTTCATTAATCAATATCCAATGACGTGAAATTTCACTTGATAAATTTATAAACCACGACTGTTAATGACCAGACAATTCGCACACAACCTTAAATACCAAAGCACCGGTCGACGGCTCAAAATTGTTACTATTATAGTTGCCAACAAGGAAGAAGTTTGTAATTCCAACATAAATTAGCGGCTTAAGTTTTGTATAGTGCAACTTTGATTCATAAATTTGACATTTTACATATTAACAATGAATGACTGAATGGATGAATGAAATAGCCTGTGTTGTCCCATTGAGGGCAAAGGCCTCCTACAAGTATGGGTAGCTGCTTTTAAAGACTCACGCGGTGAGCTAGTGCGCTAAGAGGGTGCCGCACACTACTCATTGAATTACACTTGATCACTTAGTTGTAGTTCTAGTTCTTTCCACTCCCTTCTGTTTTTGGCTATTCTGGTCCACTGTCTTTCTGCTTGCTGCTTGAATAAGTCCGACCATTTGCGTCTTGGTCGTCTTGGGAGGCGCTTGCCGATGTAGGGTTCCCATGTTAACAACAATAACATATTAGAAATAATAATAAAAAAAGGAATCGCCGAGAATCATCCACACTTGCAATTCAAGAGAAATGCGGTGGAACCAGGACGCAGCGCTGTTACATGGACTTGCAATACCATGTATCCCGAAACTACGCTCAAGTGTCTTAAGGAATGACTAGCGAAAATCAAAGTGGCTACACGAAGCAGTCACATACAAAAGTTCCAACATAAAATGGCTCTCCATTTAAAGTTAGTCCAGGAGCTCCCTGTTAACATGCACGCCAGGGTAAACCCCCGCGCTCTTCTAAGGATTCGAAATAGACACCACTCTTTAAACAGAGCGTATGGTGACCAGTGCCGCCTCCGCACTTCAGTTCTAGAGATGGGTCGTTCGCGAACTACTGGATCAAAGGAACGGTTCCCCAAGATGAACGGAAGGAGCGAGGAACGAATTCCAAGGAACGGTCTTTTATAGGTCACTTCGGTCGCTGCTTTCTACTTATAGTTCCTGGGAACGGAAACGGTCGGTCACGTTCCCTCATCGACACGTCGGCCGGTCTCGTTGTAGCCTCGGTCCCGTCGAAACCAGCCACAGAGTGTCTTACAGAGTGGGCTCAGAGCTGTCAGAGTTATTAATGCGGAGATCTACAAAGCGCTGCCAACATAGAACGCATAAACAGCCTACTTACAGTGACACCTGCTGCTCTCAAAAAATTTTACAAAATAGTTTGGGCAGTGGCCAAGACTAATTTGTTAACAAAATTTCATAATAACAATATCAAATACATTAAATGCACACCATCAGAAATACACTGTTGATCAAAAAAATAAATTGTCCTCACAGTCCCTAAAGACAGTCCTAACCATTCATCAGAAGAGTAGCCTATGACAGTTCTATGCACAAAGTCAGAGTAATAAAAGAAAATGCACTCCTAAGTAGTGGTCCTCCATGCAGTATTGAAGAAGTAGTGTTGTCCTCCCATGGGAAACACAGTGCTGACTCTTGACATGAAGATTGGTAATGGGCCACAACAGAGCAAACCCACAGCAGAGTCAGTCGAAGTCTTGCAGAATATTGGTAGAAATGGTAGGTCACCACAGAGCAAAACCCACAGTACTTCTTGTAGAAATTATGGTAGTAATGAGCCACCAAAGTTGTAAACCAAGTGTAGCCCTTAAAGAGGTTATGGTAGTAGTGGTCCAACAATGGTGCAGACCCACTGTAGACCATTGAAGAGATGGCCATCAGCCATCCGTTGCGACTGTGCGGGTGCACAATCACAATTGAAGAGTTTTGCGGATAATATGGCAAGTCCGTAAACCACCACTTGTGCAGTCACGAATTTTTTGCAATATCCTTAGAACCAGCAATCCTGTTAACCAGTCCCTTATTGAATTATCAACAAATGTGTAAGCACTAACACAGTCATACAACCTTTGTCATTTTATACATATCGTATGACCAACAGAAATCTGTGCAGTAAAGTGAATCCTAACTAAAGGGTGTTTCAAAAATGACCGGTATATTTGAAACGGCAATAAAAACTAAACGAGCAGCGATAGAAATACACCGTTTGTTGCAATATGCTTGGGACAACAGTACATTTTCAGGCGGACAAACTTTCGAAATTACAGTAGTTACAATTTTCAACAACAGATGGCGCTGCAAGTGATGTGAAAGATATAGAAGACAACGCAGTCTGTGGGTGCGCCATTCTGTACGTCGTCTTTCTGCTGTAAGCGTGTGCTGTTCACAACGTGCAAGTGTGCTGTAGACAACATGGTTTATTCCTTAGAACAGAGGATTTTTCTGGTGTTGGAATTCCACCGCCTAGAACACAGTGTTGTTGCAACAAGATGAAGTTTTCAACGGAGGTTTAATGTAACCAAAGGACCGATAAGCGATACAATAAAGGATCTGTTTGAAAAATTTCAACGGACTGGGAACGTGACGGATGAACGTGCTGGAAAGTTAGGGCGACCGCGTACGGCAACCACAGAGGGCAACACGCAGCTAGTGCAGCAGGTGATCAAACAGCGGCCTCGGGTTTCCGTTCGCCGTGTTGCAGCTGCGGTCCAAATGACGCCAACGTCCACATATCGTCTCATGCGCCAGAGTTTACACCTCTATCCATACAAAATTCAAATGCGGCAACCCCTCAGTGCCGCTACCATTGCTGCACGAGAGACATTCGCTAACGATATAGTGCACAGGATTGATGACGGCGATATGCATGTGGGCAGCATTTGGTTTACTGACGAAGCTTATTTTTACCTGGACGGCTTCGTCAATAAACAGAACTGGCGCATATGGGGAACCGAAAAGCCCCATGTTGCAGTCCCATCGTCCCTGCATCCTCAAAATGTACTGGTCTGGGCCACCATTTCTTCCAAAGGAATCATTGGCCCATTTTTCAGATCCGAAACGATTACTGCATCACGCTATCTGGACATTCTTCGTGAATTTGTGGCGGTACAAACTGCCTTAGACGACACTGCGAACACCTCGTGGCTTATGCAAGATGGTGCCCGGCCACATCGCACGGCCAACGTCTTTAATTTCCTGAATGAATATTTCGATGATCGTGTGATTGCTTTGGGCTATCCGAAACATACAGGAGGCGGCGTGGATTGGCCTCCCTATTCGCCAGACATGAACCCCTGTGACTTCTTTCTGTGGGGACACTTGAAAGACCAGAAACAATTGAACAGCTGAAGCAGTACATCTCATCTGCATGTGAAGCCATTCCGCCAGACACGTTGTCAAAGGTTTCGGGTAATTTCATTCAGAGACTACGCCATATTATTGCTACGCATGGTGGATATGTGGAAAATATCGTACTATAGAGTTTCCCAGACCGAAGGCCATCTCTTGTTGAAAATTGTAACTACTGTAATTTCGAAAGTTTATCTGCCTGAAAATGTACTGTTGTCCCAAGCATATTGCAACAAACGGTCTATTTCTATCGCTGCTCGTTTAGTTTTTATTGCCGTTTCAAATATACCGGGCATTTTTGAAACACCCTGTATTTACTTGACTTGAAGAACTGGTGTCTATACATTACGGTTTTACAGCATAAGAACACAATTAGAAAGTACAGAAAACATCATTACAGTAAAGAACATGATAATACAAATAACATTAGTAGTAATTCTGGCTTTACAAGGAATAGAAATAAACATATACATGAGTATTACAAGAATTATGACCCATAAGTAAATAAATAAAAAATGAGAATTTTCTTTGAAACATTAACTTGATCATGAGCATTAACAGAAAACAGAATAGAAAAAATAATGCCTGAACATCTTTACAAAGTAAAGAAAATGTCACAAAACGAAACTAGATTTGGGGATAACAGTCCCATCACTGCTGGCGATTAACTTGCAACTGCAAGTCCGATCAGCCATAGAGTCTCTTACACAGTGTGCACAGCACTGTCACAGTTATTAGTGCAGAGCACTACATAACGCTGCCAACATACAAACGCATAAGCAGCCTACTCCGTTCCCGTCTCTGCCTCGGTCTCCCTTGGCCAGACTCGCTTTTCTTCGGGTGGCCACTCGTCCCAGTTCCACTGCCGACTGCTCCTAGTTAGTTCGGTACTGAGTTGTTCGTTTCGATCGCTACGCGTGCGCATCTGTTTCAAACCTTTTTTGAACTCTGGGCGTCTGGTTATTTTCGTATTCTATTTAGCGTGCACGACTGCTAGTTAAGAAGTATTTTATAATTACATAAATTACAAAAAAATTACTTGGTTTGTAATACATACATCTATTCAGTTAACAAAAGGGCATATAAATTTGCTTCACTATTTCGATAAACAGCGGAAGACCTACTTATAAAAAGGCAACTTTTTTGTTATTACATACGCAAAAGACGTCGGCACGGCACACAGGAGTGGCCATTTTTCGTCTTTTTTTGATCCAAAGTAAAACAGCATGTTCATTGTTATGGTAGGCAGATCGGCTTACAACCGAATGAAGCCCACGCTCCATAATCGAGTGTCTGGTGTCCATTTTGTAAAGAGGACCCGGTAACTTCTACAATATTATTTCAGTGGTACAGGGTGGCGCACAAAAAATCGGCCCCGAGCACTAGACTGCTCATTGTCGTCCCCCAATCATCATCTGCTGTTTCGAAGTTGTTTGCATTAGCTTGTTTGTTTTTTGTTTGTTGCGTAATCATTACATATTGAGCTATTCTGCTCGTAGCTGTCAACAAATCGTGCGTAATTAGCTAGCAGTCTGTGCTCGGGGCCTGTTTTTCGTGCGATCATTCAAATAACGCTACAGTTGGCTAAACGAGAGATTTTGCAGAATCACGAAAATTACTTCTACAAGTGTATGTGAATTCTGTAATGAATAAAAACTCTGTACTCCGGAGGGGAGGCAAGTGCCACTCTCAGCACCTTCCATATTCAGTCACCTATGCCACTAATTTTCAAAAATGGCTCTGAGCACTATGGGACTTAACATCTGTGGTCATCAGTCCCCTAGAACTTACAACTACTTAAACCTAACTAACCTAAGGACATGACACATATCCATGCCCGAGGCAGGATTCGAACCTGCGACCGTAGCGGTCACGCGGTTCGAGTCTGAAGTGCCTAGAACCGCACGGCCACACCGGCCGGCACTAATTTTCAGTTTTTCATTAGAACCATATACCATGCTCATATGAACGGTGAAGGAGTAAAAATGAACGCTTCCCAAAAAAGAGCGATCACCAGTGAACTAGTTCGCAAGGATGAACGAGTTTGCCCGTCTGTATTGTGTATGTGCAATACGAGTTTGTTCAGTAACCCATCTGCTGTACACAACGTCCAGAGTAGAGCTTCAGTTTTTGGCAACGAGGCGCTGTCATGTTGAACGATCGGATTTCTGCCAGTCTCTTGCACGATTTTTCAATTGAGTGACTCACAGTCTTTTCAAGTGTTGTCTGATACTGCACTTGAAGAAGACAGCGAGTCACGCAGTTGAAGTATCATGGAAAAAAGACACGGATAACCGGCAGAAACTCGATCGATCAATGTGATAACATCCAGTGACTGATTCAAATTCGTATATCGAAACAGGACCCCTTTCAAGAATAAGTAGTGCTACCTAACTACAGTTTGCTCTTTATTTCCACTTACGTTTTTGAAATCCAAACGGGAGGGTTCTCCTTCTTGCTTCTTTGTAATTTCTGCTAGAGCGGTAGACACATAATTTTCATTCACGGCATTCCTTAGCTAGTAGAGGCTAAAATTTCTTTCTTTTAGTTATTTATTTCTTTTTATCTTCTGTACCCTCAAAAATAGCAATAGTAAAGCATTAACTGATTATAATATTGCTAGTGACAGACACCTGCGTGTGTGTGAGGTTGAATTCTGAAGATATAACACTCACCGGGCAGTTTTTCCTTGTGTGACTTTTGTGGTTGCCAATAAGTGCAAAGCCTTACGGTTTACAGATGCTCCTAGAAATGTGTTGTTGTCTGGCTTATCCGGCAAACATTAATGTTATTGATAACAGTGGAACAAGTGCCAAAAATATAAAATACGTCGTCTGCATAGAAATATTTATCTCTCTAAATATCATTATTTGGTTGACAAATATATCAAACGAATCTATTGCAAAATATTGACACACGATTTGTATCAGAACTGGATTAAGTTTATTTGAAAAAGCGTAATAACAAAGGTAAAATTTTGTTACATCCTCTATTCATTATTTACGGCTAATAGTTGCACAAGTTGCACAGGTTACAAAATAAAAACACAACTTCAATAAAATTCAGAATTCAGCTAGCGTAACCCAATACTCAGCTGCATCAACTGATGGTAAAACACCTTCAATAAAATTCAGAATTCAACTAGCGTAACCCAAATCTCAGTTGCATCAACTGATGTTAAAATACAGAGACTCAGAACATTTTATTATATCACAAAGCGCACCCTCATCCACAAAAACAGAAAAATTTCTTTTGCTGAAATCTAGCGGGTGGTTGATTTCCTTACAATACCGAGAATATGTACTATAATGTAATAAGGGTGATGTACAGTAACAATTAAATTGACTTACGAACGTTAAGTTGGTCATTCCATATTCAAAGAATTGTTCTGATTTTAAGATTAAACAGAGAGTGCGAAATAGATCCCAATCCACACACAATTCAAAATGGTAAGACTAGATGCTTATTGACTATAGGATTTCTCCTATGGCAGGGACACACAAGAGGGATAATAGTTGGACACTGCAGCAGGATAGGAACGATATGTCAAAACTGTGGGTGTAAGGAAGCAAAAGTGGTACTGTCGGGAGGGTACAGCAGAAACTACCTTCTTTGGCAGAAGAATAGAGAAAGAATAGCATCGACGACAAATCGTAAGGATAAAAATCGGATGGAGGTCGGGGGAAGGCAAAATATATATTGTGTAGCCACCAATGGCGATCGCCCACTGATGTCGACAGAACAGACAAACTTCCCAAATTGCCGAGTGGTCCCTCTGTCAGGTGACTGTGAGCTGTGAACAATCACCTCAGGCGGGAGCGCCCCCTTCTGAAGGAGAAACCCAGTTGGAAGCAGCGCGCCATTCGGGACGCTGGCAGTCTTTTGGGATTTTCACGCAATGAGCCAATCAACTTGTTTACAGTCAACGTCTGAGAAACGTGAACAGTATGAGGCTAACGATTCAAAGACCGTCCCAGCTGCACCAGGTGCCTCGTGGTGTCACATACTGAAGACGGTCATTTCCTTGCTATGGCAAATCCGATTATTAATCAGAAAGGTGCTGAAGCAGTTGCTGGCCCTGTAAAATCCTGCTCTCGTTTACGCAACGGCAGTTTGCTTTTTTAGACCACTTCCGACTCTCAAGCACAAAAACTGATTACAGCTTCGCTTCTCCACTGCTATCCTGCTCGTGTCGAGCCCCATTGAACGCTGAATTCTTCCAGTGGCGTTATTTCCACTAGGCTCCACGAAGGTCTGACCGAGGCAGAAATCCAAAGTTACATCACCGATCAGGGTGTCATTGCAATCCATCAGGTGATGAAAAAGGTAGATGCCTCCTTAGTGCTGACATGGACTTTCTCACTTTTGATGGTGTGGTGCTTCCATCAAATATAAAAACATGTTTTGAATTTAGCAGACATTACATTCCTAATCCGATGCACTGCTACCATTGTACTCGTTACAACCAAATTCGAGTCGACATACGACAAAAAGTGTCACCTGTGGTAGGGATGCTCACAAGGGCGACTGTCTGCCTCCTCCCTGCTGTATTAACTGCAATGGCGACTATGCCTTCTCCTCCCGAGATTGTCCAATGTATCTCGATGACCGGGCTGACCAGCAGATCTAGGTGAAGGAAAAAGAGTCTTACACGGTCGCTCGCAAGTTGTTGGCTAGTCATAAACTCTGCATTCTACCATCCGGCACTGTCAGTACTGTTGTTGGTGCTTCTCGCTCCATGAAGAACGTGGCCACGCAGGCATACGACCTCAGATTCAGCACTGCGGTTGTAAAATTCGGCAGTGTCATGGTAGTAGCCACGTCTCCTGCTCCGGCTGTGCAACAAGCCACCAAACTTTCGCCCCATCGCGCGAAGTCAACTGCTATACATGTACAATTAGCAGGCCCGAAAGGTCAGGACGAACATCTGAGTCTCCCTCTGCCAACTCGAAAGATTCCAAGCAGCCAAACAAAGGCAAATAGTCTTCTCCTTCAGTGACAAAGATCCTCTTCGATGGTGTCGCCACGTGGTACCCTCGCCCGGCCGACGTTCATGTTGTCGTTGCACGCTGCAAACCGTTTTTCTGCCCTGGACGCCACAGACCGACAGAAGGATAATGCTGACACCTCTATAGATCTCGTGTAGCAGGTTCTTCCAGCCTCTGTGCCCTGCAGCAATGAGTCTTCATCGGCTGTTACTTCCAGCCTCCGATGTGACAACCCTTCACTTTTTCCCTCCTTCCTAGTCATGACTCTTCTCCAATGGAACATTCGTGGCCTTCAGTGCAACAAACAGGACTTATGGATGCTCTTAGAATTGCAGTGTTCACTTGGTCTCTGCCTCCAGGAAACAAAATTTCGACCTCAGGTGCGTTTTGATATCCCACAATTCTTCCCGCTCAGCTTTGCCCATCTCACCAAGGACGTCATTCCATCTCATTGGGGAATCATGCAGCTCATCCAGGATTATGTTCATAGTCGTCCCATCTTCCTGACTACCCGGCTTCAGGCTGTTGCCGTTCGTCTTTTCCTCCCTTTGTAGCCGGCCGAAGTGGCCGTGCGGTTAAAGGCGCTGCAGTCTGGAACCGCAAGACCGCTACGGTCGCAGGTTCGAATCCTGCCTCGGGCATGGATGTTTGTGATGTCCTTAGGTTAGTTAGGTTTAACTAGTTCTAAGTTCTAGGGGACTAATGACCTCAGCAGTTGAGTCCCATAGTGCTCAGAGCCATTTGAACCATTTTTGAACCTCCCTTTGTATTTCTAACATTCCTCATTCATTCGGTGTCACCAGGGGAGACTTCCTCCAGCTAATTAAGCAATTCCCCGCCCCCCCCCCCCTTCTGCTGCTTGGTGACTTTAATGCACACCATCCCCTTCGGGGTTCTCCCAGAACTTGTCACAGAGGTGCCCTCTTGCCTGACCTTCTCAATCAATTTAAACTCATCTGCCTTAAAATGGGAGCAACGACGTTCCTTTCAGTCTCCACACACACCTATTCCGATTTGGACCTCTCCTTCTGCACTGCCCAGCTTTCCCATCGTCTCGTGTGGTCCATTCTCTCTGACACGTACTCGAGTGACTATTTCCCGTGTGCTACCCATTTACAGACACCTACTCCAGCTATGTGGACACCCAGACAGTAGCTTTCTAAGGCCACCTGGAGGCTTTACTCCTACCTGGCGACCTTCCACGAACCACATTTCCCTTCTTCTGATGACCATATAGACTATCGTATATACGTTATCCTTACCACCGCACAACTTTCATTCCTTGCACTCCCTCTTTAATGTTCCTAATTATGGAATTACTGACAGTAAAGTAGTAATTACTGTTGCACTTCAAAATGATATTTGACCTCAAGGTAAAACATATCCTATCCTGATCCCTTGGTGGACGGAGGTGTGCTGCAACGCCATTCGCGTGCGGAGACGTGCTCTCCACGTTTTTAACCATCATCCTACAATGACAAACTGCGTTCGTTATTAACAGATTGTGCACGGTGTCGTCGTGTTAGTCTTGATAGCAAAATAAGCTAGCTGGATTTCATTTACTATTTCTTTCAGTAGGTCCACCACCTCTTCTGTCGTGTGGGTCAACCTCCGATGGCTCTCTGGGACCAAGGTTCATTCACCAGTTTAGGCCTGACGGCAGCAGATGATGTCATAGTGGACCCTATTGCTATCTCCAACATCTTGGCCGCTATTTAGCGGTGATTTCTAGCTCCTCCCACTATCATCCTGTCTTCCTCCATCGTAAACGAGCGGACGAGGCTGGGGTGATACCCTTCTCTTCCCACAATCGTGAGTGCTGCAGTATCGCTTTTACTATGAGGGAGGAAAATAATGCTCCGATTTCATGACAGTCCTCCGCCCCAGGGACAGACTATGTTCACGCTCTGATGTTGCAGGACCTCTCCCTGGCGCAGAAGCACTTTCTCCTTCAGAATTACAATCACATCTGGGCAGAGGGCACGTTTTCCAGATGCTGGCGTGAATCTGCTGTCATACCCATACCTAATTCCGGTAAGGACAATCACTTTCCTTCTAGTTATCGCCCCATTTCTCTCACCAGCGGTGTTTGCAAAGTGATGCCCAGATGGTATGGTGGCTCAAGTTTCACAATTTACTGGTCACTGCACAGAGTGGATTTCGAGTGCGCCGTTCTGCAGCTGACCATCTCATCACCTTGTAAAACATCTGGAATACCAGATTTTAGCCACATTTATTGATTTGAAGTAAGCCTACGTCACCCGCTGGAGAACTGGTATCCTCTGTACTGTCTACACATGGGGCTTCCATGGCCGCATGCCCGATTTCCTTCAGGAATTTTTAAAAGACCGAGTTCTCAAGTTATTTGTGGGTTCCGCTTTGTTGGACACGTTTATCCAGAAAAACAATGTGCCACAGTGTTCCGTCATGAGCTTCATCGCCTTTGCTATCACCATTAATCCTATTATGGCCTGTCTCCCACTTGGTATCTCTGGCTCTCTTTTCATTGACGATTTTCCTGGGACTCATGGTCGATAGGAAACTTTCTTGCTCCTCCCACGAGTCTTACCTGGCCGCTCGCTGTACTCCCTCAGTGTTCTGAATGTCCTCAGTAGCACTTCCTGGGGAGCGGATATGGCAACACTCCTCCATTTGTACCGGTCCCTTGTCCATTCAAAACTAGACCATGGGTACTTCGTTTATGCATCTGCACATCGGGCCATCTTATGCCACCTCAGTAAAATCCACCATCGTGGCATTCGTTTGGCCACTGGGGCCTTTTACACTAGCCGTGTTGAGAGACTGTATGCAGAATTTGCTGAAGTACCGCTGTCATACCACAATGACTTGCAGCTCAGCAGATACGCATGTGGTTTGTATGCCATGCCTGGCTACCCATGCTATGCCTCCTTCTTGGATGACTCCTTTGATCGCCTGTATGGGTCACATCCCTCTTCTGTGTTACCTCCGGGAGTTCGCTTTCGGCTCTTGCTCCAGCAGCTTAACTTCATGCAACCCTCCACTTTGGCATCAGCACCGGTCCTCCCTTCATCGGAACAAGCTCCAGGAAATTTAAGCTCTCCGAGCAGCTTGGACGACCTACTCTCTGCCCTCTCGCCATGAGCAGGTAATTTTAGCTTGGTGGAGCACTGGACACTCTCTATTCAGCCATCGCCATTTGCTAAGTGTTGCATCCCCACCACTTTGTGCTCACTGTCCTCAATCTTTGACGGTTCGCCATTTCCTGACGGAATGACCTGTTTTTTAACCACTTACGTTCCAATTTGTGTTTAACGCCTGAGTTAATGGCCACTTTAGAGAACGCCGCGTGGGCTGTTGGCCGCGTCTTACTTTTTATCCGTCACGGCAATATCACGAAGGACATTTAATCTTTAGTTCAGGATCTCTGTTTCCCTATGGCGCATTTTACGGACCTTTCTCCAAGTACCTGATTTTAGCTGTTTACCCTTCCGTTGATTGGGATTAACGTGCAGCCACTAATTCAGTATCACTCTAAGTCCCTTCTGCAGAACAACACATGACAAACTGCTAATTTTCATTAATCTTAGGTGGTAAAATTTGAAAATACATCAGGCAAGTACAAAATACATAGGCATGGAGAAACACATGGACAAAAATCTAGAAAAGGTAAATAAAATGTAGGACTCCTTACAACAAAACTAAATACATGGTTTCCCTCTTCAAAAAATTGAAATAGAGGAAAGGAAAGAATGTACTAAGTCCTCAATCAGTTCATAAAATACAGGAAGGTTCGCAGTTTAGATGTGGTTAATCACGATCGACGCGCTCATTTGTAAACAGACTTCCTAGTAACAGACTGATGGCAAAAAGCCAGAATGCCGAGCCACTGAAGAAGAGAGACGTTTGTGACGTCACTGGGGACAGTAACACAGTGATGACCAGTTATGTGTGAACGAGGGGATACGGCTTCCAACAGGAGACAGACGTTTCACAGGAGGAGTAGTGGGAGAGGGGACAGGCACGTTGTTGAACGGGCAGCAGGTTGGGGGTGGGAGTGAAAAAGGCTGTGGAGGGAAAGTAGACGGGACACAGCGGTGAGTTGCGTAACTCCCAGTTATTGGCAATAACAAGAATTCGACCACTGAATCAATTCACAACGTTGTTTGATGAACTAGAAACATCGCGTACGACTTCAGACTGATTTACTTCACTTAGGACTGATATCAGGAATTTCTAGGTGGGTCAAATGGCAAGATACTTTGGATTCCCTGTCAGCCAGTATCTCGTGCAGCTGTGGATAATAAGTGTCACAGCTTAATTACTAGTGTCAGATCGCACTTGGAGGCCTTCACGATGGTGTTTGCTACTCTGAGAATTACACTTAAACTCCGCCGTTCGAACAGGCCTCGGAAGGCGCAACAGTACTGACCGACCGCCGTGCCATCCTTAGCCTATAAGCGTCCTTGGATACGGATATGAATGGGCATGTAGTCAGTACACGTTCTCCCGGATGTTATCAGTTTACGCTTGCTGATAGTGCTTGGCACCTATCCAAGTGCTGGTCAAGCCCGACGGCGCTTAACGCGAGTGATCTGATGTGAATCGGTGTTACCACTGCGGCACATCTTTTGGCAATTAGGCCTACGCTTAAAGGAAGTTCACTATTCATAAGGACAAGGAGAGTTGACTCCTCGGCACTGTGTTGAAAAGATGGGAGACGTGGAGACAGTATGATGTCTGGTGACACTGCGGAAGTTGAAAGTGGCGAATGGGAATGTAAGTTCCAGTTCGCTACAGGAAACGGAAGAAACAATATAAGTGGCTCGCTACGGTATAAACGCTTCCTAACCGTCTAGTGCTCCCGGAGTGTATGCAGTCATAGTAAGTTCTGATGTTTGTTCTGCTTCCATAGCTTCCACCAAATCGTTAAAACTTTTGCTAAGCTGCGATTAACACATTGCCCATTGGTGGTTCCAGCTCTCCTGCTCCACAAACTCCACAAAAGCAGCCGCACAGTCTGGGAAAGTGATTAGCGACTAATTATCGCATCTCACAGTGCAGACACATACCAACAAGTTCCATCTGTCGATGCAGCCCTTCCAGAAACGCAATTGGTACAGCACAGAGGAGAAGGTAATACGACCAGCGGGACAAAATGGAGTAAGTGCTACGTATCGACGCAACCCACTGAGCTGTCTTCACCCATGGTCGTGTAAGTTGCACTGCTAGTTTATATAAACGCCCAACAAGCCCACTGGCAACGCATAAATTCTGTGGAACACAGGGGACACTACCACTGTGTGGTCCAACAAGTGGGACTAACTGTACCAACTACAACTCTGCTTTTCTCTTGCTCCAGAGGGTCCCAACACATACCCACCAATGTGAATGATGCATTGTACTGTAAGTTAACTAATGTGCCCACTCCAGTACTACAAGCAGATTCGAGCCGGATGTCAGTACAAAATATGTTTTCCCCATTCCTTACACCCAAAATGGCCTACAAAATCATCCAATGGAATGCAAGATCGCTCAAGGTAAACAAAGATAACCTGCGGCGTGTTCTGCTCCAAACCAATGTGGACGTTTGGGTCATCACCGGTATATGGTTAAAACCGAACGAACCATTCACACTCCCAGACCAGAGAAGATAGAGTTGATAGCTACGGAGGTGCAGCGTTGTTGGTAAAACGAGGTATCGAGTACTGACACTCAGCATGACCCACTGAACATGGTGGGTATCCATTTGTGGGTGAAGGACCTCCACCTCAATTTCATTTCAGCATACAAAGCACCTAACGACAGACATTTCAAAGAACAGTTAAGAACAATTATTGCCTCTCTAGGAAAACGTCTTCTGCTGCTATGTGACTTTTACGAGTACCATGCACTGTGTAACTGCTGAAATGCCAACACAATGGGAAAAATGCTAGTGTTTGTACTAGATTCGGGAATCCTTATAGTAATAAATGATGGTTCAAGTACACGGTTACTCTGACCAAATGAAGCCCCGAACGCAGAAGATTTGAGCATAGCATCCCTAGCACTGTCTACCGGAACAACAAGATAAGTGATACCGGTTATTTTAGGATCGGATCACTTGTCAATTGAAATCGTAGTAAACGCACAACACAGAGAGACTTGCAGACACGCAGTCAGCCGCAAATGGAACGTAAAAAAGGCTAACTGGAACCTATAGGAAATGTTACGGGACGAAAAACTGGATCGATCATCGATATAGGAAATTCCGGAATAGACTGTAATGTCTTGGTATGGGATATTAATGAAGCAGCGGAAACCTCGATAATTCAAAAAGGACAGAAGCAAACTATTCATTGGGTGTCACCCTGTTGATGAGATTCAGAATGTGACGCAGTCCTCAAGGAACGAAGGGAGATATTAAGAAAACACAAAATACTCTCTAATGGTATAAATTTTCTTGTTCTTAAGAAAGCACAAGCTGCAGCCAAGAAAATATTGAGGCAAAGAAAAAAGAAAAATCATGACACAATTTCTGCACTGCAGCCTGCAAAGAAAATATATTAATCAAGATCTGAAATTTAATGCGGATCATTAAAACAAATTTGTCAATGAACATGCGTAATACACCTGCACCATGCGGAGAACTTCTGGAATCATTTTTGTGTATGATAGCTCCACCTGACGAAATGGACGGGAAGACGAGGCGGAACGTGAATAGTAAAACAATGACGTCACACAACTCTTTTCGCTGGAAGAACTGCAGACTGCCCTCTCGGAAGAGACGAGTACTGCACCAGACCAAGATTACATTGACTGCCAACTGAAATCCTTTTACGGTTAGATAGTGAAATACAGTAACTTCTCTCGTAATATTTAAAAACTATTGTAAATACTTCATTCTCTTTCCTTCACCCCACTGGCACACACTGGCACACACTCACACACACACACACACACACACATATATATATATATATGTATATATATATATATATATATATAGGGTGAGTCACCTAACGTTACCGCTGGATATATTTCGTAAACCACATCAAATACTGACGAACCGATTCCACAGACCGAACGTGAGGAGCGGGGGTAGTGTAATTGTTTAATACAAACCATACAAAAATGCACGGAAGTATGTTTTTTAACACAAACCTACGTTTTTTTAAAATGGAACTCCGTTAGTTTTGTTAGCACATTTGAACCTATAAACAAATACGTAATCAGTGCCGTTTGTTGCATTGTAAAATGTTAATTACATCCGGAGATATTGTAACCTAAAGCTGACGCTTGAAACCTCCGACGTTCAGTTGCGTGTTGTAACAAACACGGGCCACGGTCGGCGAGCAGCATCTGCAGGGACATGTTTACGATGACGACCGTGTTTACAAGTGTGCCTGTAGTGCACTGTTGTGGTTTGGTCTAGCTGTCGCAGTGTCCGCATGTAGGGTTTGCTGCTATTGTTATCCTGCATTCGTCTCCGCACGCAGACCAACTGTAGTACACCGTGCTACCAGACGTCTGTGATAGTGTAGTGTTGTAGGAACTGTGACCATGGTGTATTCGAACTCTGAAAAGGCGGAGATGATACTCAACTATGGCGAGTGTCGACGAAATGCAGCTGAAGCCTGCAGGGTGTATGCAGAACGGTACCCGGACAGAGAGAATCCAACGTGCCGCACATTGCAAAACATCTACCGCCAACTGTATGCAACAGGTATGGTCGTAGCACGCAAACGGGTCCGTAACAGGCTCGTCACAGGAGAAGCGGGTGCAGTTGGTGTGTTAGCTGCTGTTGCCATGAACCCACACATGAGTACACGGGACATTGCGAGAGCCGGTGGACTGAGTCAAAGTAGTGTCATGCGCATACTGCATCGTCACAGCTTTCACCCGTTTCATGTGTCGCTACATCAGCAATTACATGGTGATGACTTTAATCATCGAGTGCAATTCTGTCAATGGGCATTAACAGAGAATGCGTTGCAGTTCTACCTGTTTACCTATGAAGCGGGTTTCACAAACTACGGGGCAGTGAATCTACGGAAATGCATTACTGATCCGTGGACAATCCTCGCTGTCTCAGACAGGTAGAGCGACAGCGACCGTGGACTGTAAATGTATGGTGCGGAATCATTGGCGACCACCTTATTGGTCCTCACTTCATTGCAGGGGCCCAAACAGCTGCAACATACATCGCGTTTCTACAGAATGATCTGCCAACGTTGCTCGAAAATGTCCCACTGGAAACGCGTCGACGTAAGTGGTATCAGCATGATGGTGCACCCGCACATTCCGCAATTAACACTAGGCTGACACTTGACAGGATGTTCGACGGGCGTTTCATAGGACGTGGAGGACGCATAAATTGGCGAGCCCGTTCTCCTGATCTTACACCTCTGGACTTCTTTCTGTGGGGTACGTTAAAGGAGAATGTGTACCGTGATGTGCCTACAACCCCAGAGGATACGAAACAACGTATTGTGGCAGCCTGCGGCGACCTTACACCAGACCTACTGCGGCGTGTACGACATTCATTACGCCAGAGATTGCAATTGTGTACAGCAAATGATGGCAACCACATTGAACATCTATTGGCCTGACATGTCGGGACACTCTCTATTCCACTCCGTAATTGAAAACGGAAACCATGTGTACGTGTACCTCACCCTTCATGGTAATATACATGTGCGTCAGTGAAAAAGACCAATAAAAAGGTGTTAGCATGTGGACGTAATGTGCTGTTCCAGTCTCTTCTGTACCTAAGGTCCATCACCGTTCCCTTTGGATCCCTACGTAATTCGGCGCTCTCCGATACACACGATCGAACAGTGGAGGAGTGGTACTCAAGCGTCAACTTTAGGTTACAATATCTCCGGACGTAATTAACATTTTACAATGCAACAAACAGCACTGATTACGTATTTGTTTATATGTTCAGATGTGCTAACAAAACTAACGGGATTCCACTTAAAAAACGTAGGTTTGTGTTAAAAAACATATTTCCGTGCATTTTTTTATGGTTTGTATTAACCAATTACACTAGCCCCTCTCCTAACGTTCGGTCTGTGGAATCGATTCGTCAGTATTTGATGTGGTTTACGAAATATATCCAGCGGTAATGTTAAGTGACTCATCCTGTATATGTATTATTATTATTATTATTATTATTATTAGCGAATGTCCCCATGGGAGAACGATAAGCAGGTGATTAACATTTCTTAATGTTCTTCTTATTTCCCCAGTATTTCTTCATTGCCTCCCCAAAGGCCTTCTTCCTTTCTTCGGTCCACTTTGGTCGGAAAGGTTTAGATTCCGTCTCTGGAGTAAACTTCCACTTGTCGATTTTTCTTCTGAATGTATCCCGGTCTGATGTGTTTGTTATGTCAATTTTTGCCTTTTTCAAATCCTTCTTAACTTCAGTTACCCAGGGTATTGTTGCCTTAAGTGATGTCATATAGTCCAATAGACGTTTAGTTAACCTGTTTCCAGGTAATCTGTCTATATGTCCATAAAACTTCATCCGCCTCTTCCTGATATCTGCCTCGATGTTTGATATTTTTTCGGTTGTCTCGGTAGTCTGCAGCCTGTATCCATCTTGTGTGTATCGTGGTCCTAGGATTTTTCTAATAATTTTTCTCTCTACTTTCTTAATTTCGTGTAAATCTAATTTTCTATTCAGGGAGAGTGTTTCACTTGCATATGTGACTGTTGGTTTGATGACTGTGTTGTAGTGTCTGATTTTAGTGCCTTTTGATAGACATTTCTTGTTATATATATTTTGAATAAGTCCGAATACTTTCTTGATTTTCTGTAATCGGTTTTTTTGTGCTATTTTCTCAAGTCCTGTTGGTTCAATAACTTCACCGAGATACTTAAAGTGCTTGACTCTAGTTATTTCACCATACTTTGTTTTTAGTTTCGAAATATCTAATTTTGAGCAGATGAATTCTGTCTTCTCAAAGGAGATTTGCAGGCCAACCTTCTCAGCACATTCTTTAAGTGTCTCAATTTGTTTTACTGCTGTTTCTTCACTGTCAGTTATAATTGCCAAGTCATCTGCAAACGCTAAATAAGGGATGTTCAATTTTCCTTTACCTCTTCCTAGTTCAATTGGCTTCCAAAAGCTGTGTTTCCTTAGTGTTACTTCCCACTCTTTCATAACTTTGTCCAAAACTATATTGAATAATAGTGGTGAGATCCCATCTCCTTGTCTTACTCCTGTTTTAATTGAGAATGGTTCCGAAATTTCCCCTCTGAATTTAATTTTTGATTTGGTTTCTGTTAGTGTTTGTTCAATTAGTTTTCGGGTTTTAGTGTCTAGGCCTCGTTCTTCGAGAATGTGACATAGAGACTGTCTGTCTATGGAATCGTATGCCTTTTTGAAATCAACGAATGTGCAGATTATTGGTTTTGACCTGATTGCTTTAATCTTTAAAATAGTTTTAAGGTTGAATATCTGTTCCGGGCATGATCTATTAGGACGAAAGCCTGCTTGGTAGTCTGAAATTGTATGTTCTAGTTGTTCTTGTGCCCTCTTTAGGAGACATGCAGATAGAATTTTGTAGGTAACTGGTAAAAGTGAAATGCCTCTGTAGTTGTTTACGTCTGATCTTTCTCCCTTTTTGTGCAATGGGTGAATTAGTGCACACTTCCACTCCTCTGGGATATTTTCTGTCTGCCAAATTTCTTTGATGATGCTAGTGATCTCTTTTAACGAATTTGGACCAAGGTTTTTCAGTAGTTCAGCTACAATTCCATCTTCTCCCGATGATTTATTATTTTTGAGTTTTCTGATGTGACTATAAATTTCTTCTTGAGATGGTGGTAGTGAAGTCTCATTCGTGTGTTCTGGTTGTAATCTGGGGAATCTTGTACTTGGTTGTGGGCAATTTAGGAGTTGTGAGAAATATTTAGCTAGTTCTTGGCAATTTTCTTTGTTAGTTAGTGCCAATTTTCCATTCTGTTTCCGGAAGCAGAGATTTTGTGGAGTGTATCCTTTGATTTGATTTGCGAATATTTTATAAAAATCTTGAGTGTTGTGGTTCTTAAAGTTTTCTTCAATTGTGTTTAGCTGTTCATTAAGGTATTTTCTTTTAGTTTGTCTAAGTATTTTAGCTGTTTGTTTTCTCACTTTGAAAAATGTTTGTTGTGTGGTTTCTGATTTGTCACAATTGTAATTTAAAAAGGCTTGTTGTCTCTCTTCTAATGCGTTATCACAATTCGAATTCCACCATGGATGCTTGGATATTTTCTTTAACGGAATCAAATCTCTTGCTTTCTGTATAATTTTCGTTCGGAAATCTTTCCAGTTGTTTGTTGGTTGTTTATCCCATGCTTCTGTAATTTCTGATTCCTTGATATTTTTCAAGTCAAATTTGGGAATTAGTGGTGATTTCCTTTGGCGTTTCCTTTTTGGAGTGAATTTAATTTTAACTCTGGTAAGGTAGTGGTCAGAATCTATATTTGCCCCTCTGCGGACTTGAACGTCGTGTATTTCTTTCTGGAAGTCATAGGAGATCGCAACATGGTCTATTTGAAATTCACCAAGCCGAAGGTTTGGTGATCTCCATGTTTTTTGTTTCTTGGGGTCTTTTCGAAGTGATGTTGTCACGATTTTTAGGTTGTTTTGCTGACATAACTCGATGAGTCTCATGCCGTTCTTGTTTGTGAATTTGTGTGCAGGGTAATTACCGACTGTTTTTTTATATTTCCTCTCTTTGCCAATTTGCGCGTTGAAATCCCCTAGAAGAATTTTTACATCCTCCTTTGGAATTTTGGACATTTCAGTTTCGAGTTTTTCCCAAAATTTTTCTGTCTTCTCCGGTTCTTTTTTGTTGGCAATGTTGGTAGGTGCATGAACGTTAATAAATGTATATATTTTGTTGGTGTGCTTGATTCGCATGGTCATTAGTCTGTTACTGATTTGATTCATGTCTATAACAGAGTCAAGGGTGTCCTTATTTACAATAAAAGCCATGCCAAATATTGCAGCTCCTTTGCCAATTTTCTTGTCTGTTTTACTTTTAAAGATACGGTAATTGTTGTAGTCTATTGTTTCTGAATCAGTGAATCTGGTCTCTTGGAGAGCAAGGATTTGAATTTTCTGTTTGTTGAGTTCTGTTGTAAGATTATGAAGTTTGCCTGTCTGAATTAGTGTCTGAATGTTAAAAGTGCCAATAAATGTATGGGACTTTCGTGGACGTTTACTAGAGAACTCCGACTTTCTCTGTCGTACGAGCCCAAGCTCCCCAGAATCCGATAGCTTGGTTGTCGCCACAGGGCGAGTGGATTGGCCACCTGGGGTAATATTAATTTTACTTGTACGAATCATACTGCTTGTAATTAAGTTCCAGCTAATGCTGGGTAGTTAGAACCAGGGATTGTTAGTTCCTGGAGCTTGGTGTTCAGCCGCACCTCACATGGTGAACAGACGCTGGCCAGAGTACCGGTGGTTGCCACACAGACGTGTCTGGGCTTCTCAATATGCTTTATCTTGTTGATAATGCTTGCCTCTTCCGCCAGTTCCGCCGTACCGATGATCTTCATCTCCGTCTTCACTACCGTATATATATATATATATATATATATATATATATATATATATATATATATATATATATATATATATATATATATGTGTGTGTGTGTGTGTGTGTGTGTGTGTCTATGCGTGCCAGTGGGGTGAAGGAAAGAGGATGAAGTATTAACAATAGTTTTTAATCATATCTTACTTATACACATAAGAAATTTACTGATTTAGATAGTTAGTCTACTTACAGATTAAATTAAAAATATAATTTTATTTACAAGTTGGGTATCATTATTCTGTCAGTTTCAGGCGAATAAATTTGGAGTAATACGCTAATATACATATTCGGGAATGTTGAATAATATTGATCGTCATGGGACTGTGTGGACAGCCAGAAAATGCACGCTAAGTCATTTCAAAGGAAATACAGTCAAAGACTGTTATTTGATTTGTGAAGCCAGTATACCTAACGAAAACACTGAGAACCATATGCCTTGTATCCCGATCTACAGGGAAGAGATGCCGCACCTCGTGAGTATGTCCCGCGTCCGGCCATCCTGATTTAAGTTTTTTCGTGATTTCCTTAAATAGTTGTAGGCAAATGCTATAATGGTTCCTTTGAAAGGGCATGGTCGATTTCCTTCCCCTTCCTTCGCCAAACCAGTCAACCCAAATTCATGACCTTGATAGCTAAGATGGCAGCACTAGAATCATAACAAGCGCGAATATAACTTTCTTTTAATACTACCACTCAAACATTAGGAAATTTTTGACTGTTTAGTATATATTAAGAACTAACCGTGACGCTGAATGAGGTTTTGAAGGGACGTTTACAGACTTACGTCAGTTATTCCCCAGAAGCTTATATAAAACTTCTTCGATAAGCACTTTTATTGTGGTGTGGCTTCCACTGAACAACTGCAGTGCCGATACGTGCACAGTGTCGGTATTTGCCGAAATTACGAGAGGTGCGCAGTCGATTCGTTAGCAGCATCTCTGCCGGATTTACCCTACAGAACGTGCCGTAGACACAACACTACTTTCATGAAAACCACAGATGTACTAAAAGACCAACATATTCTGTTACTTATAATCCGTCTTGATTACAAATTTTTTAAATTCATATGACCGGTTTCGGTTCATTCAAAGCCATCTTCAGATCTGATATTACAGTTACAGGAGTAACACATGTGAAAGTTACTGGATTAAGACGGGTTACTCCTGTAACTGAAATATCAGATCTGAAGATGATTCTGAATGAACCGAAACCGGTCATATGAAAAAAAAATTTGCAATCAAGACGGATTATAAGCAACATTATAAAATCACTGATTGCTGTTATCCCATCAGACATTTGTCTGTTTTTGCAGAAACCAATATATTCGCCAGTCTGCTGTCCATTTAATCGAAGAAGTAAGCCAGAAAACTGCAAGTTTTCCAGATATGATCAGACTGCATTTGGAACACTGATCAAAGTTGGTTTAACTGTGAAATAAGTTCTGATGCAACACTACTAAAAAGGGGGGAAAATCATTGGTTTCGATAGTCCAGTCTGCACACAAATCAGTTCTCATTTATACAAGTGATATTGGATTTTCAACGTTGATCGTGAGGGACAAACTTTCGTCTGAAAGTTAAAAAGGCTATTGAAAACAATCTTACTACCATAAACATTCATCTGGAGGCTACCACAACAGACCATTTAGAATACTTTTTCGTGAATGTTGTTAATGACAATGTCACAAACAAGCAGAAGTGTATACTACGTTGTAATTCTTGGTCTGCTCACAAGGACAACAGCAAATGGTTAATTTGCCTGTAAAGACACTGAATGCACTATCATTCCGCCAAAAGTAGCAGAATATGTGCAGCGATTGGGCTGGGTATGTTTCCTCCGGCAATGTAAAGTAAATGCAAGAAGGGTTATAGAGTCTACAAGGACTGTTTGCACTGACATCGACACTAAATTAGGAAACAGAATTTTCATAATGAAAATGCATTCTGTTATTTACAACCAGCTCTGCTTCAGTGTATCAGCCTATGCTTCAATATTTCTGGCATGCAACCGGGTACAATACTCCCCCCACACTTTTCTGAATGCAAAAATATGATTCAAGCT
Organism: Schistocerca americana; assembly: GCF_021461395.2. Classification (NCBI taxonomy): domain Eukaryota; kingdom Metazoa; phylum Arthropoda; class Insecta; order Orthoptera; family Acrididae; genus Schistocerca; species Schistocerca americana. The sequence continues at coordinate 190,665,565 of NC_060122.1, read as the reverse complement.
GCATTTGATTTTTTCAACTCAGGGATACGATTCTCAGGATTCTCCAGATACTGCTTTCGCCAAATGGCTCCAAGCACTATGGGACTTAACATCTGAGGTCATCAGTCTCCTAGACATAGAACCACTGAAACCTAACTAACCTAAGGACATCACACTGCTTTCACCAAATGCGTGTTGTTTCATGCACTTTGCTGAGGATTATCATGTACGTTTTTAAAGTCCGATAGTGGGGAAACTAAGAGTACGACCGTCGAATGTTCTAGCCATCCTAATCGCAGTGGTAAGTAAAGTTTCTAAATAAAATCAGAACACCGAATTTCTGTTCGAACCCAGAGACTTGCCACTCATCTCAACTCATACAATTAACAACATAGTTTCGCTTTATTTACGTTAAACTTCCCAACTTCCACTTACGAAAGGCAAAAGCCATCTACAGAAATTGAATAAAACACGGAGAGAATTAATTTAGTGGGATGAAGAAAAAAGAGAAAGGGAAGACGGAAAAATTTCAATGCTTTTGATCCGCAGTCCAGCATGTCAAACAACGTCCCAACTGTTTCGGTAACACAAGTGCTAATCGTGTAATAAAGACTGTGTGTACGCTAGGGACCTATATTCACCTATCCCATCAGTAACCTCATAGACAGTACCAGATTGGCCACAATCTAATAGTTTGCCTACATGCGGATTTTACATGTGTCTTCTCTTGCAATTAAAACAAATTCCCGTCATTGTTCAAATGATTTAGTGCACTAATGATTGCAGAAGGCTTGCAGAGGCGGTACGGAGCCTCAGACGATCATAGAGCCCTTGAAGTGTTCACTTGTGGAGCAAGGAGGAAGGAACTACTTTCTTCGGGGGTGCACAGACATAGTGCTTGTAGGAAAGATGAAATAAAATAGAACGGATCATGACACCAAAGCGAAACGGAAGAAATTGCCATGAGCGGCTGGGACAATCCGTGGTTGCCAGAGACATTTCGTTAGCTTCAAGTCCCTGAAGATTAAGAGGAAAATCTATCCTGGAGCCATATTAGCACATACTGTAATACTGTAGAAAATGCAAATGAGCGTATGGCATCGTTGGCCCGGACGTCCTATCGGCCGCCAATGGGCGACTTGCGCCCCGGTTATGAGGATTAAATGATGACGAGGACAACACAACACACAGTCCCCGAGCGAAGAAAATCTCCAACCCAGCCGGTAATCGAACACAGGCCCGCTTGCATGGAAAGCGAGCATGTTACCGCCCACCTAAGCAGGCGGACAACAGTCGAAAATGAACCTATAGAAACTTCTTATCATGAATTACAACTAAGCATGAAATACTTCAAGGAAGCCGGGGTACACCAAAAGCGTACACAGTTCCAACAGAGCTGTGTGTCTAAATTAGACAAGCGTTAACTACCCATCCAACCTACCTCTACATGCTAATCTAAAAACAGTTACGCATTCAACATATCTCACAGTAAATACACTGAGAAAAAGTTACAGCTAAGTCCATCCTAAGTAAAGACTTCTCTAAACAAAAGACAATAACTGAACAAAATTTAACCGTATATATTGTATTTCTAAGTAAAATGTTAAAATGTGTGTGAATTTCTAAGGGACCAAACTACCAAGGTCATCGGTCCCTAGACTTACATACCATTTAAACTAACTTAAACTAAGAACAACACACACACCCATGCCTGAGGGAGGACTCGAACCTCCGGCGGAAAGAGCCCCGCAGTCCGCGATAAGGCGCCTCAAACCGCGCGCCCACTCCGCGTGGCTGTTTCTAAGTACTGATAGTAAGAGACCCACACAAGCAACAACACTAATGCGGCAAGAAAGCGCAGCCAAGTATCGCAACGTCCAGGAAAACTTTCTAAGAGTATATGGGGCTGTCATGAATTGTGCAGTGACCTTCTAGCACAATGATTCTGACACACAGCATTTTTACATTACAGCTAATTGGAGTCAAAGTAATAGCATTTCATACCAAAAAAATTAGGTCTAAAAATCACAGTAGCTACTTCGTCATTTAAAACTATAATTTACTGAACTGAGAGACCTTATTCGCTATCGATGTTCTCCTCAGAACAAACGGCTGAAGTGCCTAAGTAGGTAGCAACATGTAGGCCCCTGGAAACGATCAAGCATTTTGTCAAACTTGGCTATCTTTGCCAAATATTTGACCATGCACGATGCTGTTTGATGTGGTTTTCAAGCATGTATCGTGTTTGACGGGTTCGCGAAACATTTTGACTGACGGGAAGTTTGACAAGAAGGCGGACGTTGTTTCTGTCGATGTTTCGCCGCATATGTGTAGTCAAAAGTTGTTTTATTACCATCACTCTCACTGTATCGTGAGTTTCTACAGCTAAAGCTACGAACACGGATAAATTCCCAAAACGGTAGAGGCATTATATCTTTTCTAGACGTATATTTGCATTAATCACGAAAAGATTGTGAACAAAATCATTATTTTACGCAATACACACAAGCGGGAGTGCATTGAAATAAAAGAAACCGAGATTCTCCGGTTCTCCTAAAGATGATGTAGGCCACTTCTTCGCACGTAGTAGTGTTTTAATGATCTGTCATGAGAGAACGATGAAGAATGCAAAAAAATTTTCACATTCCTGCGTCTTCTTTCCCAACATGAGGGCAAAATAAATCGAAACAAGTTATTTAACGTTTCACTGTCTATCTGCAGGAAGTTCATGTAATCATCCGTTTCTGAGTGCAATATTACCATTAACAGGTCTTCTCCTTATTTTGAACAGTTCCGTGGCCAAGCGCCTTGTTTTCTTTTTCGTTCTTCTTCTTTAAACACATTGCCAGAATCAATGATGGAAACGCTTTATGGGCATTTGTTGCCATCCTCACTAGTGCCAAAATATATCATACACGAAAAGCGTCTTCTTCAAGAGCCAGGTTAAATTTACAAGCTTTCTTCGTACATGTACGGCCTTTTTCACCCAACCATAGTGAGGGCTTAACAGGTTTGGTTCAAATGGCTCTGAGCACTATGGGACTTAACATCTGAGGTCATCAGTCCACTAGAACTTAGAACTACTAAAACCTAACCAACCTAAGAACATCACACACATCCATGCCTGAGGCAGGATTCGAACCTGCGACCGTAGCGGCCGCGCAGTTCCAGACTGAAGCGCCTAGAACCGCTCGGCCACACAGGACGGCCTTAACAGGCTTTTAAAAGTTGCTCTAATCATCGTCTTTTTAGAGTTTTAATGTTGTTCGTATATTTCCCTGAGTAGATTTCTCTCTAATTTTAAACCATTCCCTGGACAAGCGTTGTCTACTTCTTCTTTAAACACAGTGTCAATGTCAATGCTACGACTGCTTTCCCTGCATGTGTAACCATTCTCGCAACTGTCAGTATCCAAATAAACTGGTAAACCAGCCCAACACCGCATAGGTCCCCCGCGAGTGCGCAGAACTGCCGCAACACGATGTGGCATGGACTCAACTGACGTCTGAAGTAGTACTGGAGGGAATTAAAAATATGGATTCTACAGGGCTGTCCGTGAATCCGTAGGAGTACGAGAGGATGGAGATATCTTCTGAACAGCACATCTCAAGGCATCCCCGATATTCTCAATAAAGTTCATGTCTGGGAAGTTTGGTGGCCAGCGGAAGTTTTTAAAATAAGAAGAGTGTTCCCGGAGCCACTCTGTAGCAATTCTGGACGTGTGCGGCGGCGCATAGCCCTGCTGTAATTATCAAAGTCCGTTGGAATGCACAATGGACATGAATGGATGTAGTTGATGAGACAGGATGCTTACGTACGTGCAACCTGTCAGAGTTGTATGTAGACGCAACAGGGTTCCAAAATCATTTCAACTGCACACGCCTCACACCATTACAGAGCCTCCACCAGCTTCAACAGTCCCCCGCTATGCAGGCTACATGAATTCATGAGGTTGTCTCCATACCCGTATATGTCTATCCGCTCGATACAATTTGAAGTTTCCATATGAAACCGACCGGGCAACTTGTTTCCTGTCATGAACAGTCGGTGTTAACGGGCTCTGGCGAGGAGTAAAGCTTTGTGTCCTGCAGCCATCAAGGGTATACGGGTGGGCCTTCGGCTCAGAAAGCCCATTCGATAATGTTCCGTTCAATGGTTTGCACGGTGACACTTGCTGATGACCAAGCAATGGAATCTGCAAAATTTGCGGAAGGGTTGCACTTCTGTCACGTTGAAAGATTCTCTTCAGTCGTCGTTTGTCCCGCTCTTGAAGGTTCATTTTCCCGCAGTATCGATGTCGGAGATTCGATGCTTTACCGGTTTCCTGATATTCACGGTACACTCCTGAAGTGGTCTCACGGGAAAATCCCCACTTCATCGCTTTCTCGGAGATGCTTTGTCACATCGCTCGTTCGTCGACTATATCACCACGATCAGACTTACTTAAATCTTGATAATCTGCTGTTGTAACAGCAGTAACTGATCTAACAACTGCGCAAGACACTTGCTGTCTTATACAGGGTGGTCCATTGATAGTCACTGGGCCAAATATCTCACGAAATAAGCATCAAACGAAAAATCTACAAAGCACGAAACTCGTCTAACTTGAAGGGGGAAACCAGATGGCGCTATGGTTGGCCCGCTAGATGGCGCTGACATAGGTCAAACGGATATCAACTGCGTATTTTTAAAATAGGAACCCTCATTTTTATTACATATTCGTGTAGTACGTAAAAAAATATAAATGTTTCATTTGGACCACTTTTTACGCTTTGTGATAGATGGCGCTGTAATAGTCACAAACGTATAGGTACGTGGTTTCGCGTTACATTCCGATAGTGCGGACGGTATTTGCTTCGTGATACATTACCCGTGTTAAAATGGACCGTTTACCAATTGCGGAAGAGGTCGATATCGTGTTGATGTAAGGTTATTGAGATCAAAATGCCCATCGGGCGTGTGCTATGTATGCTGCTCCGGACCGTTCGCAGGATAGTTGTTATGTAAGGGAACAGGAAGTGTTCAGCCATATGTGAAACGTCAACCACGACCTGGGACAAATGATGATACCCAAGCAGGTGTTTTAGCTGTTGTCGCGGCTAATCCACAAATCAGTAGCAGAAAAATTGCTTGGAAATCGGGAATCTCAAAAAACGTCTGTGTTGAGAATGCTACATCAACATCGATTGAACCCGTACAATATATCTATGCACCATGAATTGCATGGCGACGACTTTGACCGTCGTGTACAGTCCTGCCACTGGGCACAAGAGAAATGACGGGGCGATGACAGATTTTTTGCACGTTTTCTGTTTAGCGACGAAGCGTCATTCACCAACAGCGGTAACGTAAACCGGCCTAAGAGCTAGTGGGCAACTGAAAATCCACGATGGCTGCGACAAGTGGAACATCAGCGACCTTGGCGGGCTAATGTATGGTGCGGTATTATGGGAGGAAGGATAATTGGCCCCTATTTTATCGATGGCAATCTAAATGGTGCAATGTATGCTGATTTCCTACGTAAAGTTGTACCGATGTTACTACAAGATGTTTGACTGCATGACAGAATGGCGATGCACTTCCAACATGACGGATGTCCGGCATATAGCTCGCGTGCGATTGGAGTGGTATGGAATAGCGTATTTCATGACAGGTGGATTGTTCGTCGAAGCACCATACCATAGCCTGCACGTTCACCGGATCTGACGTCCCTGGATTTCTTTATGTGGGAAAAGTTGAAGGATATTTGCTATAGTGATCCACCGACAACGCCTGAATACATGCGTCAGAGCACTGTCAATGCATGTGCGAACATTACGGAAGGCGAACTACTCGCTGTTGAGAGGAATGTCGTTATACGTATTGCCAAATGCACTGAGGTTGACGGACATCATTTTGAGTTTTTATTGCATTGATGTGTTATTTACAGGCAATCACGCTGTAACAGCAAGCGTTCTCAGAAATGATAAGTTCACAAAGGTACACGTATCACATTGGAACAACCGAAATGAAATGTTCAAACGTACCTACGTTCTGTATTGTAATTTAAAAAATCTACCTGTTACCAACTGTTCGTCTAAAATTGTGAGCCATGTTTGTGACTATTACAGCGCCATCTATCACAAAGCGAGAAAAGTGGTCCAACATTCGTATTTCTTTACGTACTACACGAATATGTAATCAAAAATGGTGGTCCCTATTTAAAAAAACGCAGTTGATATTAGTTTGACCTATGGCAGCGCCATCTAGCGGGGCAACCATAGCGCCATCTGGATTCCCCCTTCAAGCTAGGCAAGTTTGGTTCTTTGTAGTTTTTACGTTTGACGCTTATTTCGTGATATTTGTGCCCGGTCGCGATCAATGGACCACCATGTATAAGCGTTGTCAACCGCAGCGCCATATTGTGCCTATTTACCTATCTCTGTATTTGAATAGCATGCCCGTACCAGTCTCTTTGCGGGTTCAGTGTATTCACGAACACGGACAGCGCCTGCTTCAAAGTGAAGTTAAAGTGACAGACTTTTTTTTTACGTGCGCAGTCTTGAGATACCTGCGGCTAGAGAAGGGTACGTTTGACAAACAAGTGTGCTCGGCTACGGGGGCCCTATGTCTTAACGAGTGGAGAGCGGTGGCGGTGGCGACGGCCGGTCGGCACGTGTGTGCGGCAGCTAAGGACCATAACACACAAGATAACCACGTGGCTACGACTGTGTGGCGAGGGCAACAGACTGTACGACGGCGAAGATAGCCGCCCTGGTGTTGAGGACAGGACCTTCACGGAGATGGGAGCAGGAGGATGCCCAGCAGCAAACGTGGGGCGTCGCGGGGGCAGACGGACCTTGAAGGCTGGTGGTAGCAGCAGCATACTCCGCAGCGCAGACATCACGGCTGGCAGGCCTCGTTTCTGCGCTTGCGCACCGTGGCGGCAACGCAGCGTCGCCAGGGCAGCTGCACTCACCGATGCAGGTGGCCGGTATTCGGGTGGCGGACGCCATCTTTCGGCGTCAACCCTAATTAGGGCGCTCGTGCAGTTGGAGACACGTCAGCACCACAGATGTATCGCACAGTAAGGCGCTGCTGGTGTCAGTCAACTGCGCCCAGGCTGACGTTAGTTTAGGGGTAGGAGAAATCGACTGGTTATAATCGAGACCAGTATTTTAGACCTGAATAAATTTTTTGGTATTTGTTTCGTCTCGGTTACAACAGATGTTTTTCATTTTGTACTATTAACAGAATAAGAAAACCGAAGTATCAATTAGCCGTAGAAGCAGTGGAAAAATTTTTCATTTGTAAATAAATCCTTAATAAAAAGGAGTCATTTTTGTTCGTAAAAATTACATTGTTTTGAAATACTGAGTTACAATACAAAATGGGAAAAGCGATTAGTGCTCTTTTTACAACACTGCTCACAGAAACAAACACGTGGCATAAGAAATGGTACAGAATTGCTGAGAGAATGATGTCCCTGTTGGCGTGTGTCTGTGTGACACTTAAGGTGCGCGGGTGTGCAAGACTTCACACTCCTCCCCCCCTCCCCCCGCCCAATGCCACCCCCCCCCTCGCCCCCCCCCCCCTCACCAATGTGATGGCAGTTTCTCGCTGCCGTCACCAGATATACATTGTACTGCAGAATGGCACCAAGCCTAACAACTAAATTCTGTCCGAACAGGTCTCGGAAGACTCTAAATACCGCGTCATCATCAGCCTATGCGGAATGGAGGAGCGTGAGGTCAGCACACCAGTCTTCCGGCAGTGTTGGTTTTCGTGATCGGAGCCGCTACAGCTTCGTTAAGCAGCTCCTCAATTGCTGAGCTCTGACCGCTTGGCAACAGCGCGTGGCAGACCAGACGGCCGCCCATCCGTGTGCTAGCCGAGCCCGACAGCGCGTAACTTAGGCGATCTGAGGTGAACCGGCGTTACCACTGCGGCAAGGTCGTTGGCCGGCACTAAATCTCGCCTGGAAATATTTTTACGAGTGACTTAAGCAATAAAGTACATTGCTTCACTTTCTTTAACAATTAAAGATTGGTCTGGCATTTCTGAGAAATAATAAAAGGGGATGGAAATTTTGACAACAGTAATAAATTACAAATTCAACAGCAATTCACTCAAGGCATAGAATAATAACAGAAAGTGGCTGATCCGCGGCGTGTGTATACAAAAATGCCTTTATCTGCTTGTAGCCCATGAAAAATGTCAGATTAGCACGAAAAAAATTCTTCAACCTCAGTTTTAGCACTGACTATTTATAATGCCCAAATAGGGGTAATACCGCGGATTATATCGTGATTTTTGAGCAGAGTTTAAAAAATTTGTGTCAGTAGGAGAACACTAGTGACTTTTTGTGGTATTCGTCCACGTAACATTTTTCGAGAAAAGAAGCGAACAATGGACGGACTAAGTTTTCTTTTATTTGCTTATTTAATTTCAGTGCTGATTCTTTTGTTGTTGTTGTGCTTGTTGTGGTCTTCTGTCCCAAGACTGGTTTGATACAGCTCTCCATGGTGCTGCATCCTTTGTAAGCCTCTTCGTTTCCGAGTAACTACTGCAGCCTACATCCTTCTGAATCTGCTCAGTGTATTCATCTCTTGGTCTCCCTCTACGATTTTTACTCTCTTTGCTTCCCTCCAGTACTAAAATGGTGATCCCTTGATGCCTCAGAACATGCCCTATAAACCGATCCCGTCTCATCAAGTTGTGTCATGAATTGCTCCTCTCCTCAATTCTGTTCAGTACCTCCACATTAGTTACGTCACCTATCCGTGTAATCTTCAGCATTCTTCTGTAGCACCACATTTCAAAAGCTTCTCTCCTTGTCCAAACTGTTTATTCTCCATGTTTCGCATCCACACATGGCTACACTCCATACAAATACTTTCAGAAAATACACTTAAATCTAAACTGATGTTAACAAATTTCTCTTCTTTCGAAACGCTTTTCTTGCCATCGCCACTCTTCATTTTATATCCCCTCTACTTCGACCAACATCTGTTATTTTGCTGCTCAAATACCTCATCTACTGCTTTAAGTGTCTCACCTCCTAGTCTAATTCCCTCAGCATCACCTGATTGAATTCGACTACGTTCCATTATCCTCGTTTTGCTTCTGTTGATGTTCATCTTTTATCCTCCTTTCAAGACACATTCCATTCCGCTCAACAGCTCTTTTGTTACATGTTTATTGCAAACGACATACGGGATACGCTGCAGCCGTGGATACAAGCTACGGCACCGAATCTTTACATCAGCTATCTTGCCCACGCGCTTTGTATTATGGTAGCTTGCTTTGGGGATCTATCACAATTTTATGTTTCCGTAGCAATGATTTTAAGCTACATCGCTGCTTTCAAAATTATTTTTATTGTTTATACAGTGAAACAATAGAGTTTTATCAGTTCAGAATATGGCCGACTTTAGTTCTGTGCGACATAATACGGCGTGCAGCCATTAGTATTAAAAATTCCACCATTACTTTCGACAATTAATTTTCTTGTGCAGACACTGTCGCACAGCGAGATGAATTTTTACATTTGTTCTGATTACACATGGGAGTTTAAATTTTTATTGTGTCAAGCATTACGTGTAGCATGGTACTGACGAGAAAACAATTACAAAGATAGAGAACCGGAGGCTACAAACACAGGCGCAATCCGACTCTGGCATGCCATTTAATAATGACGGTGACTTGGCGGTTGACTCGGATACTAACGAGCGACATATTATTGACTATTCTCGTGACTTAAATTTAGAAAATAGACCGTCTACCTGTAATATGCCTAAATTTAGTTCCGAACGTATTTTGGTGTCTGACGTCACGTCTAACGACATGGCGGGGGCGGAACAGTTGCACATCACTAGTATTGCCAGAATGTTCGATGCTATTTTGAAACAAATCACACAACATAACCAACAGATGACGTCTGTATGAGTCACTTTGAAAAACGACGAGACGAAAACACGACATGATGAAATTAAATCAGATTTAGGTGTACTTAAAACGTCAAACGACACTTTGTGTAGCCGTGTTGACGAGATAAATAACAGACTGACTGGACAAGTGTCCGCCCTCAACGAGAAAGTTTCAGAACTTTCATTACAACAAAAAAATCACAAATAACGATGTAACAGATATGAAAGCACAAGTGAACAATCTCAGTAAAACATGCGAGTCTGTAGGTACTCAGACTAAATTTTATCCAGCAGTGCATGATGATATAAAAACACGTATTGCCGACGTCGAAAACAAGGTTGACACAATTGACAAACAGTTTTCTGACAACGATTTCTCACACCTCAGTAGAGAATTTCACAGCTGGATACAGCAAAAAGACAAATATTTTGACTAGTGTTGTCCACGACAATGTCGCAGAATTTATAAGTAAGAACAAACACCTTATCAGTCAAGCACCACAATCTGCCGCTGCGCAATCGAAACAGTTTGACAATTACGCACAACCAGGTTGCAATGACGGTACTAGCAACCAAAACACACAGTTTGCAAAGAACACAAGTACATTTATGACGCATACACACCGCACGCTACGTACTCACAACAACAGTACACACCTCGACATGACTCTGCATTACAGTCGTGATAATTATCAACATTATATTCCTTGCCATTCGCCAGTTGAACCTTACAGTAATCATTCTGAAACTAAACATTACTATAATGCAAAGGAAGAGGAGAGCCTCCTAAAACACAGTAAATTTCAGCCATTTATAAATGGAAAAGAACCGTACATCTTCTCATCAATTCAGAAATGCATTTCCTCGTACGTGGAGGGACCGTAAGAGGATATCTTATGGTATCGGTTATATCCAAGGCGATGCAGCTATATGGGTGTATAATGAAGCCGACGGATGCGTCACGTACGAACAATTTGAGAGAGCCTTTTATCCAAATCTCGGTCACAATCTGTACAGGATCGACTTCGTAGGCATACTGTGCATCCTTAACCATTCAGTCCTAAACACAGCAATTGGCGGAGGCATTTGAGAGTAAATATGGGACATTTCCTTGACGAGCCGGTTGCAACGCGCGACATCCTCCGCGCATTGAAGGCAAGACTGCCGTTTAATATCAAAGAAAAACTTCTGCACATCTCAGACAACGACGCAGAGTATTTTCTCACAGTGCCCGATTTGGTCGACACGCTTTACGAGTACCACCGTTCCGTAAATTGCCACAATGTTTACACCAGCGCCATGCAAAATACGCAGGGTTGCCAACCCAATTCCGGCGCACCGGCTGCTGTCGGACACCCAAGCCAACAGAATCTACCGCTTCAAATGGAAAATATATATACACAGCAGAATCAACATTTTCAACATAGCACAAACAGCAATTATAACACTCCTTACCATAATGGCGGCAATCCAAATAAGAGACCACGCAACGACAACAACAACTGCAACACTAATATTAATTAGCAGAATGGTAACAAAAATTTTAAGAGAAACAAAAATAACTATCACTCCCCAGCAAACGAGCAACGGACATGGAGTAACAACTACGCTACCCAGTGTCAGAACACTGCGACTGCACAGCAGCAAAAAAATAATACAGGCCAGTGGCAATTGCCGCCGCCGCAAATGCAAACTCAGAACTGGACTGCAGGTACGAACCCGCAGGTGAGTCAAAATATTAAAACGTAACGACCACCACGGTTCGGAGATTGGAATAAACAATATTGAAATATAAATATTATCGAACTAACTAATGATATTCCACCTCCGTCTGTGCCTGCACCCACTACAAATGTGACGACGTAGAACTAAAAACAGTCACTACTGTGCCCCAGGTCCTGGTTGTGGAAGAACTGGGGTTGCGACTTCAGTTTAAATTTATTATTTGACGCACCCACTTTGCAACGGCACAATTATCATGTGCCTGACAGTTGTGTAAAGCAACCATTATTATTCATAAAGTATAATCATGACGAAAACTTGTCTGATGAAAAGTTGCGAGGAAACACACAATGGCCTTCGTCAACCAATGAAATTGTTTTGGCCTGAACTACTGGTGTTGTGGGTGCTATTCCCGCTACTATTATTCTGGACACAGGAGCGGCTGTTAGTGTCTTGTGCTATGATTTTTACAAGAAAATGTGTGCGTTTTGAAGCTATACCAGAGTATCCTGTCCAGAAGTGTAAAATTTTAACTGCCGTAGGAAATAAATCTTCTTGGGTTAAGAAACAGGTATTTGTGACAGTCAAGGTAGTTAATGGAATCGTACAGTGGCCGTTTGTAGTCGTCCAAAACTTGGTCATTAATTGTATTTTAGGTTTAAATATATTGTGCGAGAAGGACATGACTATTGACTTCTTCTAATGTAAATGTATACTTAGAGATAAGGGCAGTGAAATTTCAATTGGCCTGGATATCTGGACTCTCAAGCACGATAAACATTGTACAGGGTACAAGGTGCAGTTAACACAGGAAACGGATGATGTTGACACACAGAAACACGCACCTGATGCCGAGTTTGAGGACTTGAAAACTTTAATTAGCTGTCACACATGATGAACGTAATGAACTTTATGATGTTTTGTCCAAGTATATAAAAGTATTTAGCAAACGACCAGGTACTATTAACACATATGTGTATAAAATAGAAGTTAAGTCTCACTAGATATTTTTCCACAAAACCTATAATGTACTACTACCCCAACGACTGGCTCTGTGGCACGAGTTGAAACAGATGTTAGAGTGGAAAATTATCGAACCTTCCACGTCACCTTATTGCAGCCCTTTACTTATTGTAATGACTTTTCGTAATGTAACCCAACGGGAATATCAGAGTTGTTTTGGATTCTCGTGGACTTAAAGAGACTATGTTACCTGTTCGCACGAATCCTGACAATTTAGTGGAGCAACTCCAGAAATTGTTCAATTGTAAGTATTTATCTACGATAGATCTGACCAATTCCTTCTGACAAGTCCCAATCACGCCAGATTCTAGAAAGTATACTGCATTTCTAACCGGCGGTGGGGGCGAATCTATCAATTTTATGTCCTTCTCTTCGGTCTGAACGTCAGTTCAGGCGCTTTTATCACCGCATTGGATACTGTACTTGGTGATGAATTGGATGAATCGTTTACTCACTACATTGATGACCTGCTCACAGCTAGTAAGAGTTGGTCTGAACACATTGATATTTTGCAAAAGATTCTGCGTAAATTCGCACAAGCTGGAGTGACAGTCTCAAAAAGTCGAAATTTGCTTGCAGTGAAATTAAGTATCATGGACATATTATTAATGCTCAAGGTATACGGCCTGACCCAAGTAAGTTAGATGCAATCAAGACTTTTCCTAGTCCACGGACTAGAAAGCAATTATAATCTTTTCTTGGACTTTGTTCTTTCTTTTGAAGACTTTTACCACACCAACTTTTAAACAGCAAATATCTAAGGAACCTACTAAAAAAGAATCAGATGTGGATATGGTCTGACCAGTGTCAGAATGAAATTAATAGTATTAAGCATGCTTTGGTTAATGCAAACATTTTGGATCACATTGATTTTAATTTAGATTTTTATATGACATGTAACGCCTCATCCTATGGCTTAGGCTGTTGTCTAAGTTGTAAAGAATGGAGAACAAGAATATGTGAAAATTATTAGTCATGCGATCCGTACACTTAGTGAATGTACATACTCTACCACAGGACTTGAAATACTCTGTACAGTGTGGGCCTTTTAGAAATTCAGTTATTATTTGTATGGCAAGCACAATAAAATTTGTACTGACCACTAAGGTCTCACGTTTCTGTTAACTTGTAAGCTTGTACATCCCAGATTATCACGTTGGGCTTTATCTTTGCAAAACTATTCCTTTGAAATTGTATATATTAAGGGCAAAGGCAACATCATTGCCGACGCTTTGCCTCTTCTGCCTCAAGGATTGAATGAGTCTAACTTTAACCTGGAGAATGGGGATGATTACCGAATACTTCTTATGCCTCATAAAGTGTATCACCAGTATTATATCGGCTAATGTAGAAATATGTCAACGTTGCAGAAAACTGAACCTCGCTGAAGTAACGTAAGAGTTTCACTCACAAATCAACCTGGCCATCCTCTGTCCAACCTATATTTGATACATAATGATGTGTTATTTTATCGCCGTCATCCTGAAGCCACTACTTGGTGTGTTTGCATTCCTAAAGCCGCCGGCACACGGACCGTGCATCCGAACGTTGAGCGTTGAGCGTGCCGTGTTTCTGACGTCATAGCGTGGAATAGCACGTTCGAGAGTCTTTCCGAACGTGCAGAGCAATATCTGGCATGTAAGATATTCTGAGCGTGCGCCTGAGCGTTGACCAATGAGATAGCATAATGCCACCTACGACTCACGCACGCCGTCTCCCTTCAGTACAGAGTTGTGACGCGCCATATTGGCATTCATTTCAAGCCTATATGTATGTATGCCGTTTCTGGAAAGCAGCAAATTGAGGATCACTGGAAAACCCATTGTTAGTTGTGTGATTCGTTCCTATAAAATAATGAGAAACATCATATTTGTGGCAAAAGAACTATTGTAACTTGCATATTATAAGAGTAGGCTATTTGAAGGCAGCGACACACTGAAGATCCACGCAAAACGCGTTGTTCTTGGTACAATTTGTTATAATTAAATTTAAATTAGTAACATAATTATCTACGATTAACGTTTTTAGCAAGGCGTAACACAGTTTTATTAAGTATAGGGAGTCTCTTGTTGGTTTAGCGTAATGAATAGCGTCCCTGTCCGATAACGAGTCTTTGGAGGGGCGGTGGTTCGCGTATTGACACTTCCCAATTTTATTTTCCTAAAATTCGCGTTTTTATTAGGTCCTGATACTTTATTATTTTTAGTTGAATATAAGTATCTACTATAATATTTGATGTTATGTATATATAAGTTGACCTTTTTTTGAGGGGTGACTTTGTTCGATTGGCTTAATCTACAGGACAGCTTGCGCTACTTGTATAAAGATATTTTGCTCCTTTTTCGTATACGCTTCGTAATTCACTTGTTGCAAAGATTCTGCTACTGGGTAAGAACAGTGATCAAGTAAGACTGACCTTGGGGTTTTACTAGAATGTGGGAATGATGAAATAATGTATATTTTATGCGGAGAAGTATTCCAAATTTGTACCGCACTGTTTGTAATGAAACTTTTATAAGCCTGTATTCTTATTAATTGGACATGGTACTTTCCTTTTCGTGGACGATGGAGGAAATGTGCGTTTTAATAGAGCTAACTTGGGAATTTTAAGCTCGCCCGTTGAGTAAACAGTGTAATTCACGAACTAGAAACATCCCTCAACTGTCGCTGGAGTGCGTTGCGATCGCGTATATCACGTTGGGGCCCACATACCGTATGCACAAGTCGCATCGTTCCTGAGATTTCAGCAGCACGTTGAGCTTGGCACGCTCAACGTTAACGTTCGGCAGCACGGTCCGTGTGCCGACGGCTTAAGGATTCCGAACGCAACCTAATTTGGCAGTCATATTTTGTTTGGGGTAATTATGGTACCAAGAAGTGCATAGCAAAGCTTAGTACCTATTGTTACTTTATAGAATATGAGACGTAAGATCCACAGTATGCTCAAAACATGTGCGATCTCTCAAAAATGTAAACCCCTGAACTTGTCTACGGAGATTGATTTCCATTCTATTCTGCCCAGTACACCTCTAGAAATAGAAGGTTGTGACGTAAGTGGTCCACATCCCACAAGCAGTGGTGATGTGAAATATAGTTTTAGATTTTAAGATTTATGCTCGAAGCATGTTAAATTGTATGCTATACGATCTGCTACTGACACTGCAATCATTCGTCGTTTCTCTTGTGACTACATTCCTCTTGGGGGACAACCAAAAGCTGTTTTATCCGACAATGCTGCACACACTACAGGGTACAAGTGGCTTAAATTTCTCAAAAAATAGTATTAAGAATATTTATATCGCGAGGTATAGTCCCCACTGCAGTCCCACTTAACGTGTGTTCCGTGAGATTAACAGGTTTATGAGAACCTACATTTCTACCAAACATACCAATTGGGTAACATATTTGTCTTTATCTGAAGAGGTATACAACAACCTCAGTGTTTATGAAACTCCATACACTACTAATGAGCTCATGTTCGATCGCAAGGAAGACAACGATTGGACAATGGCGTTACCAAAACTTTAATTTCAGCTAACAACACACGACGAAAATTTAAGTGAAGTCTTTGTGACGCCTACTGCGGAAGCCAAATTAGGAACAAAGCTTATTCGCGCACTGTCAAGAGGAAGCAGGAATAATAGTGCTTTTCCGTACTCACCTTAAGTCGTCTGCTTTTCAGCGTCGCAACAGGAAGTGGTGTCTGCTGTACGACGGTCCTTATGTTATTGTCAGCATTCCAAATCCTGGTGCATCTCTGCTGCAGCATCCTAAAACAAACAGAATTATTGCACTATATGCTCACCGTGATCTTAGAGTATACCATGCTCAACAGTGAATACATCTATGGATCATGCTTAAGTTATACGCAACTATCAAATACACCTAGCTCACAGTACTTCTACAGAGAAGCTATGTAGTAACAGAGTTTTGTTTCAGCTATTCTTCCCAGCAGCAGAACGAGGAAGAAGAAATTCGTCTTCGCCGACTACTTACAGAGTCACTTATAATTTTAAAGCAAATTTTATATTAACATTTATACAGGAGTGAAGAACTCATATTTTCAGCCTGTGAGACTGACTATGTGCACCGTCAGTCTTCGACTACTAACGACTGATTGACGTGAATACTTAATCATTCTACACCCTACACTTTCACCTTCAAACTGATAGGATACGCATCTAACCATTGAACCTACACATACGAGTAGCTAAGGCCATGCTTACACTGCACACTTACACTCGTGTCGCGAGTATTTTTGTGTTTGATGTTAGTTCATTGCTTTTGCTATTTGCTTATTTTCAGTTGTGCGCTTGATCTTCTTGCTGGTGTGGGGTGTCGTGTCTAATCCTTCTCTAGTTCAGGTGACATAATTTGCAAAAGCAAAAACATAGATATCTAAACTTGTAATGATTGTAAATACTGTAAATATTGTACACTTAAGTAAAGCTATATGAAAAATATTTCTACGAGAGCAATCATACTTGTGTGAAAACAAGAGGAATATGTCCCTATTTTTATGTAAAACCAATATATAATACGTTTGTATCTATTTGTACCTACGTAAAAAACCTACACGTAACATATTTCCATGTATTTATCTGTACTTAGCTAAAGCTAAATGATATATGCTTACTTATATATATGATCTGTACTTGTTATATGTGCCCATATGGGAAACGTTGTGAGACTTACATTACCTGAAACTATTTGTGGACGTTTACCTTACGTCGCTGAACTTGTGACTACGAGGAAACTGATGTGCAAAACCGCATAATTGAAAAACACTATTCGTGTTATAATACTACGTACGGTCTTGCTCAAAGGTATCCAAACGACCTGAATTGCATTTCGCCTCATTAGCATACAACCCTCATAACGCCGCTGTCTAGCAGGTCCTCTAATCACTCCTCGGTACAGTCGTTTGACTATTGATAATGGTTCCAACAAATCACCACTAGAAAACACTGTTCTGTGTCCCAATAACTCAAGGTGTAAAGTAATACCACGATACTTCAAATATCAGGGAACACCTTATCACAGATAAGACTGTCCTTAAGGCTTGTAAGCTCACATTTATTGCAATAAATGAAATACCTGGAATGTTTCCACTCTCATCACTACGTCGGATAGGTAATGCACGTAGTAAGTTGGTTGTATTCATGATTTCCTCTTCAAAGTAACATACCATACTTATTATTTAACAAAATGACATTAAAAATTTAAGTTTTCATGAGCTGCTAGTTGAGAATCTCTTTGAACTTCAAATGACACGACGAACTGTCTCGTTCTGCGTATGGATTCAAACCCAGGTCATGCAGACTAAGCAAAGATTTCGTGACTGACGGAATCTAACAGTCATTCTTGACTAGGCATACAGAGAGTGATGTATGTCGATTTTAGACAGTATCAGCTGGGAAATATCAACATAAACTTGGCATTATGCGCTCTCCCCATACACATTACAAAAATTTCGAGATGCATCTGCGGCCTGGCCGTCTGTTAAACCTGAAAAGAACAAAATGTCGCCGTAGTTGGCCCCTTTTCCACATGCGACTATTTTGGGTTGAGAAGTGAAGGGAATTATATTCAAAGTTCCAGTAGATTGTTAACTTCAGCAGACAGCAGAATTGCGTTTAAAAAAAAAAGTAGCAGTGAATGTATTTGAACTCGCGACATTTCGTCAATGGTGAACTACACTTACCATTACGCTACCAGCTAAACCACCGCTACACCAACTCCAGAAGTCAACAACAATTCCTCAAGAACTTCCTCATTCCACAGTGTAGTGAGATAATGCATATGGCCGGATGTACACTTCTGAGAAACAGACAGTTACAGCTTTTCTTTTACACTCCACGGCGTTTTCAACAAACAGATGGCGCAATACAGTAGCTCAAGTGGAAAGGAACACTTCCTATTTAAGTTTCTGCATCCTGCACTGTTGGCAGTTCTGCGTAGGTGGCAGTTACGTGATTTTATTTCGGCGATTACAAAATAGAGTCGAATGTATGCACTGGGTAGCCGAGACAGCTAGTTCATGGCGATTTGGTCAACCGAATTAATGAATGTACTGAACATGCTGCAAACCACTACAGGGAGCCTGTGTGTCAAAATTCTTATCCAGTGTAGCGCAACGGCGTCACAATAGAAAAATGAGTCAAGGAGAAGAGGAGTTGGTGGTCTGTTGGATTGGTGATAGATTCATGTACTCATGGTGTGGGTACGATTCCGACTTCTGCCAATGATTTTTGATAGGAAGAGACAGATTCTATTGTCTTCTGGCTACGCCAAGTGAAGACGCTATAATGGCATTGTGGTCTGACGGATGACATCATAAAAGTAAAAGGAAGAGCAGCTCGTTTTTTATTATCGCGAAATTGGGGAGACAGTGTCACAGACCTGGTACTTGAATTGGAGTCTCAATCATTAAAACAAAGGCGTTTTTCGTTCCGACGGTATCCTCTCATGAAATTTCAATCACCAGTTTTACCCTCCGATTGCGAAAACATTCTGTTGGCATCCACCTACATAGGGAGAAATGATCATCAGGATAAAATAAGAGAAATGAGACGTCGCAAAGAATTTTTTTTTTATGTGCGCGTTATTGCCGCGTGCCGTTCGAAAGTGGAACGCTAGAGAGACGGCTTGAAGGTGGTTCATAGAACCCTCTGCCAGGCATTTTATTATAAATAGCAGAGTAATCACGTAGATGTAAATGTAGGATTATTAGTACCATTCAGAAATTCTCGTTCTCAGCAACTACATACTCCATCTACTTTGACTGCTGAAGGTGAGGAAGGTGCATCTAAACGAACTAAACAGAAAGCTTCACAAGTTGGATTGTGCAACAAAAACCAAACTAGAGATAGTTGTTTTATAAGTAAAAAATTTGCAAGTGGTTTATTTCAAAGTAAAAGAATATGCAAAAAGTGCACTTGAGTAGTCTAGTTAAACATTACTTACTTGTTACAGGATAAAAGTATAATTTCGAATAACTAGGCAATTCTGAGGTTGTAATGTTTGTCACGTGTTGTTGTAGGATTTAAAACACACACATGTAAAACATAAGGAATTTTTACCTCTCGTACGGTAAAAAATAAAGTTCATCAGGTTCAAATAACAATGTGCCCACAATGTTGCTATATATAAAAATAGCTAAACCATTTTAATGACAAAACGTACGAAACACCGTTAAATTTTCTAAATTAAAGCTTTTTGAAATGCGATAAAAATCTTAGGGTAAACTGACATCCACTGGGTGATCTATTAGATAAATCTAAGCTAGACGTTCTAGGGTTAAAAGTAATTCACAGAGTGTATGAGGGCTTTTCCGGGCTGGACTATAGAGGTGTATGCCAGTCTGGGTGTTTGAAATATGAGGGAATAGCAAGGAGAGAGACAGTTGGTTCACATTTGTACCAGCTGGTGACCTGTCAGAGAGAGCAGGGACGTAGGCAGGTGGCAAGAGGCCGTCTGCTCTGACAAGAAGGTGGAAAGGAACCGAGAGCGTCTGTCCTGTCTGGAAGATTGATCACAGGAGAGAGAAGCGACAGCGTTCTGCTCTCTAGGATGCGCCCAGTAGCAACTACGTGACACCTTTCTCAGGCTGCCCATTGGCTGATCAAAGACGAAGACACCTTTAGTGCTTTCAGCATAAGGCTGAGAGTGTACCCTGTCAGTAACCATTACTAAAAAGAACAGCTTTTTTCCTGAAGGAAGAGGCTGGTAGGTCACATAGGCCCTGCAAGAACTCATTCTATATTTCAAGGCTTTACTTCGGTTGCAGCTACATGTATGAAAGAAAATTTTGAAGTCTCGATAAGCTGGCAATAAATTACATCCGATTATCCGAAATGACCAGGCGCCATGTACAAGTGGAATCACATTCTTCTTGAAACAAAACACTGCCTATACCGATTTTCGCGATTTCTGTGGTGATGCAGAACTCACGCGATTAATTAGGTACTCCAAAACAGAGTCAGTAATGAGTGAAGCAGAAATTTCGACGTCAGTGTAAAATTCCCAGAGCGTCTTATTTCCTCTCAGTTCGTACAAGAGAGGTGTTGATAATGTCACCACACTGATGATTATAAAAGGTGAGGAGGGTCTGTAGTGAAATGAAGTGTTCTTACGGCTAAGTGACTGGGAGTCTCCTTCTGGGTAGTTCAGTCACCTGGTGCAACAGTTTGTATTTGACGCCATTTCAATGACCTGCGCCCAATGTTGATGAAATGACAATGAAAACAATGCACAGTTCCAGTCCTGAGGAGAGAAAATCTCTGACCTGGTCGGGAAGCGCATCTAGGTCCTCGTGACTGATAGCAACGCTAACAAGAAGACCATGACTATTGTCAGATTAGGCCTAAGTATCTCTTAGTGTTTTGGTACCTGGATATTATCCGATGGGTTAAATTCTCGATAAGGAAGGCGATATTCTTTCCCTTGCAATGTATGTGACCAAAACACTTTATTTGAATGGAGCCAAAACAGAATTGTTTGATGTTTGCAGTGACATGTTGTTCCAAATTGGGTGGAGCAATGATCCCCGTTCATGTTAGTGCTCTTCCCAAGAATACTTCACTATTATTATGTTTTTAATGTACCATATCACCCAGTTTTGTAGCGAAACGTCAAGGAAACTAATCATACCGTTAGTTAATGCGGCGGAGGAAATTTTTAGTCCAGAGGGAGACATCGTGTCCAGCTCCATTTCCCAATATCTGTACTGTATATCAAATGATCAGAAAACTTGAAAGCCATGAAAATTCTGTAACAGCTCTTCCAAGTTCTCTGGTCGGTCGGTCTCTGCACATTGTAAGAAAGAATTTGGCATAATCGTAACAGGAGGTCTATTGTGTAATCCTTCATGGGCACCACTAACCAAGGGCTGTCATAAGATAAAATCGCCAGGTCGGTCACATATTGATTGACGACTGCCCAGAGTTCCTCAAAGAGCTTTTATTTATAAAACATAGGGATGCTGTAGGACCATACAAAGAAATTTTAATGCTCCATTCCTTAAGTTTATACTGAAAACTCCTTGTGACACCCAACTTTGGTAGGGAAATTATCTCATTATCCTATAACATTTCAGATTCCTCATCTGTTTCATGTGAACTCATATGCTCAATTCCCTCTAACATTTCCAGAATTTTGGGTTAACTACTTTCCTCACGGACTCAATAATTTGGGATACTATTATTCGTCCGGAAGAAGGCTCTCAGGCCATGCATCAGTTCCCTCGGTCCTCGAGCTGTTGTGTAGAACGTACGAGTCTGGCGGTACTCCATCTGACTTTAAGAGAAACATCTTCTACACAGTTTCCAAGAATGCAAGACCCCACAAGTGAGAGAATTATCGAACCATCAGCGTAACGGTGATGCATTCAAGATGCTGACAAGAAAAATATACAGGAGAAAGGAGGAGACAATAGAGCAATTGTTGATCAGTTTGGCTTTAGGAAAGGTAAAGACACCAGATAGGCAGTTCTGACGTTTCCGTTCATAATAAAAGCAAGACTAAAGAAATCATGACGCCACATAGGATATGTCGACCATGAAAATGCATTCGACAATGTCAAATGGTTCGAAATTCTTGAGAAAAGTTGGTGTACGTTATAAGGAAAGAGAGGTAATATTACAAGAACCAAGTGGGAAGCCCAAGAATGAAGTAGTAAGTTTAAAAAGAGTGTAAGACAGGGGTGTAGTCTGTCGCTCCTACCTTCAGTCTTTACACAGAAGAGGGAAAGACGAAAACAAAAGAAAGGTTGAGGAGAGGAGTGAAAATTCAAGGTCAAAGGATATCAGTAGTAAGATTCGTTATTGATGCTCAATGAAATTAAAGAATTACAGGATATGCTATGAGGAAGTAGCAATCTAACGAGTACAGAATACGGTCTGGGAGCAAATCGAAGAAAGACGAAAGTAATGAGAAGTAGTAGAAGTGAGAACAACGAGAAACGTAGCATCAGGACTGGAGATCACGATGTAGCTGAAGTCAAGGAAGTCTGCTACTTAGGTACCAAAAAAAGACGTCACAGGTAGACCAAAGAGGACATAAAAAGCGGACTAGCACTGGAAAAAAGAGCATTCCTGGCCAACAGAAGTCTACTGGTATAAAACATAGGCCTTAATCTGAGGAGGCAATTTCTGAGATGTACGTTTGGAGGACACCATTGTATGATAGTGAAACACGGACTGTGGGAAAACCGGAAAAGAAGAGAATCGAAGCATTTACGATGTTGTGCTACAGGCGAATGTTGAAAATTAGATGGACTGATAAGGTGAAGAATGAGGAGGTTCTTCGCAGAATCAGCGAGGAGGGTGATGTATAGAAAACACTGACAAGGAGAAGGAACATGATGGTAGGACATCTGTTAAGACAGCAGAAAATAAGTTCTATGGTACTAGAGGGAGCTGTGGAGGCTAAAAGCTGTAGACAAGAACACAGATTGGAATACCTCCTGCAAATAATTAAGGACGTAATTTGCAAATGCTTCTCCAAGATCAAGAAGTTGATACAATAGAGGAATTCGTGGCTGGCCGCAGAAGACCGGTCAGAAGAATGATGACCCCCCTCCCCCCCCCCAACCCCACAAAGAAAAAGAACGTACTGCTTTATCACCACTTACAGCTGGCACATGTTTAAACGGTCTTTCTGCCTCAGTATTCTACAGCTTGCACATTCAACTCTATCTCTTTCTTTCAAGAGTTGCTGATAACACTGCAATCAACTGTCCATACAAATTGTACTTATACCAGCCCAATATCTATGCTGTGTTCATATTGATTCGAGTATTTTCCAGATTTTATTGCCTCCTATATTGCCTATACAATTTTCTACTTCATTACATATTTTTTGCCAATATCATTCCTTATTTTTGTACCCTTTGACAGGAGCTATTCCTTTTTCATGAGATGGTCTAAGATTCTCATCCAATTTGGTAGTCAGTCAATTCCAATATGACCACATACATACTACCGTTGACCGAAACTGTTGTTCAGTTCTCTTCTAAATTCATCTAAGGTTTTCAGAAAATATATGAAGAACTCACACTGTTCTTCCTGTCTCTACTTTTCACTCTTCACTGTTTCCTGTTGCCTTTTCATTTCCTTCTATAGCTTTTGTTCTTCTGCGCATTTGTCCAGAAACGTCCTCATGTTAAAATATACACATTCATAAATTCTACAAATCTTAACTGAACACTGAACGCTTTTCGCAGTGCACAAATTACGGGGACTACTGAAATCATACACATACTCTATACAGCAAATTACAAATTAGTAGATCGTAATACGTAGTCTTCACTGCAAAAATGAAACCTTCTAAACTGTCGTTACTTACACTGTTCTGTTTTCTTCTTTTACTCAGTCTGAACCTATTGCAGCACACCACTTGCAACTAACTTGTCTCTACACAAACACAGGTGTCCAAATAATCGTCGATTTCTCCTTTGAGGTGCTATTGTATTCCAACCATCCAACCTTATCTAATTCTACTAACAACTGTTATTTATTTCCATCGGCTGTACAGCACGAAGCTTCTGGCTGGCTGAGAATTGGAAAACCAGACCAGTACTGCGTAAATACTGTGAGAATCAGTACAGTCATTAGAAGAACAAAAGATATTGCAAACTGATAAAGGTAGGAAACCTGCATGGAGTGTAAGGCGGCAACTGAGTAAAAAATGGAAAGTGTGCTGTCATCCACATGAGTACTAAAAGGAATCCGCTAAATTTCGGTTACATGATACGTCACGCTAATACAGAGGCAGTCAATTCAACGAAATTCTTGGGAATTTCAGTTACAAAGTATTTAAGTTAGAATGGTCACATGGATAATGTTGATGGAAAGAGCACCAAAGACTGCGTTTTACTAGAAGCAGATCTAATAAAGAAACTACCTACACTACGCTTGTCCGTCGTCTCTGAAGTATTGCTGCGTGGTATGGGACGAATATCTGATAAGATGGACGGAAAAACTCGAAGAAGTTCAATTCGTAACTGCCGTCTGCTTCACATCTGCTGTGCAGCGAGCTACGTTAATTTAAGTATTAACTGTATTTTTCTTACTTGTCACTTCTTCTTCAGTGTGTTTTCGCATTTAGGAACCTTTAATTTTCGAGTACTAGTAATAGTGTTCCATAGATTTCGTGTTTGTTTTGAATACAGTCAGAGAGAGTCCCTTTATTCAGCTGTAGTGCCAGTAGTGCTACCGTTTGTTTTGAATACAGTCCAGAGGCAGGTAGTGCTTATTTTCATTGTTTTCAACAAGAAGTGTCTAGTAACCACAGTTTAGTCAGCTGTCAGCCGCCTTTTGTGAATTAGCTGTCTAGTTAAAAGTTGATTAGCTCTCTACAGTAAATTGATTTCTTAGGATGGATAGGATGTGTGACTGCTGCGTACGGACGCAGGAGGAGCTGGCTACTGTTCGCGAACAGCTGAGCGTGCTGATGGCCGCGGTCAGCTGAGGCCAGCTGTCTTCAGGCTGCTTCCTCGGAGTGTAGCGGCAGTGGGGAGTCTGGTGCGTCGCATGGTACACCCCAGGTGATATATGCTTCGCCCACGGTCACTGCTGTCGAGACATCTTCGCGGGTACCGGGCACGGTTGGGCCAACCACTCCCTAAGGGGAGTGGCGGGTTCAGCGGTGTTCGCGGTGCACGGGGCGGAGGGTCAATGTGGAGGCTGGCCGTGTGGCATCGCCCGCTCTGCCTGTGAGTGGACATGTGGCCGCTTCTTCAGCAAGGTCCGAGCAGGCACACGGGGGAAGGGCTTTATTAGTGATTGGGAGCACCAACGTTAGACGGTTGATGGCGCCCCTTAGGCAGATAGCGGAAAGGTCGGGGAAGAAGGCCAGTGTTCACTCTGTCTGCTTGCCGGGGGGTCTCATCCGAGATGTGGAGGAGGCCCTGCCGGCGGCGATAGAGAGCACTGGGTGCAACCGACTCCAAATTGTTGCTCATGTCGGCACCAATGACTCCTGCCGTCTGGGTTCAGAGATCATCCTCAGTTCATACAGGCGATTGGCGGAGTTGGTGAAGGCGGGGGTAGAATCTGAGCTAACTATTTGTAGTATCGTTCCCAGAACCGATCACAGTCCTATGGTTTGGAGCCGAGTGGAAGGCTGAAACCAGAGGCTGAGACGATTCTGCGGAGGCCTGGGGTGCAAATTTCTCGACCTCCGCTATCGGGTGGAGAAATGCAGGGTCCCCCTGAACATGTCAGGCTTGCACTAGACGCAGGAAGCGGCTACAAGGGTAGCGGAGTACGTGTGGAGTGCAAATGTGGGTATTTTAGTTTAGGGAATTCCCTCCCTAGGCCCGACAAGACGCCTCCTGAGACGCGACAAGGTAGTAGTAGGCAAAACGCAACAGGGAATAATATGCTAGTAATCCATGGAGAAGAAATAAAAACTTTGAGGTTCGCTGATGACATTGTAATTCTGGACTTGGAAGAGCAGTTGAACGGAATGGATAGTGTCTTGAAAGGAGGGTATAATATGAACATCAACAAAAGCAAAACGAGGATAATGGAATGTAGTCGAATTAAGTCGGGTGATGCTGAGGGAATTAGATTAGGAAAAGAGATACTTAAAGTAGTAAAGGAATTTTGCTATTTGGGGGGCAAAATAACTGATGGTGGTCGAAGTAGAGAGGATATAAAATGTAGACTGGCAATGGCAAGGAAAGCGTTTCTGAAGAAGAGAAATTTATTAGCATCTAGTATAGATTTAAGTGTCAGGAACTCATTTCTGAAAGTATTTGTATGGAGTGTAGCCATGTGTGGAAGTGAACAATGGATGACAAATAGTTTGGACAAGAAGAGAATAGAAGCTTTTGAAATGTGGTGCTACAGAATAATGCTGAAAATTGGATGAGTAGATAACATAACTAACGAGGAAGTATTGAACGGGACTGGGGAGAAGAGATGTTTGTGGCACAACTTGACTAGATGAAGGGATTGGTTGGTGGGACATGTGTTGAGGCATCAAGGGATCACCAATTTAGTATTGGAGGACAGCATGGAGGGTAAAAATCGTAGAGGGAGACCGAGAGATGAATACACTAAGCAGATTTAGAAGGAAGTAGGTTGCAGTAGGTACTGGGACATGAAGAAGCTTGCACAGGACAGAGTAGCATGGAGAGCTGCATCAAACCAGTCTCAGGAATGAAGACCACAACAACAACAGTAAACTGCAGGAATGTCTATAGAAAGGTCCCAGAACAGTTCTCATTAATAAACGGTAACAACGCCCACATGGTACTAGGGACAGGAAGTTGGCTGAAACCAGATGTAAACAGTAATGACATTCTAAACTCAGATTGGAATGTATACCGCAGAGACAGGCTGGACAGTGAAGAGGGAGGCGTGTTTATAGCGATAAAAAGTACAATAGTTTCGAAGGAAATTGACGGAGATCCGAAATGTGAAATAATTTGGGTGAAGGTCACTGTTAAAGCAGGCTCAAACATGGTAATTGGATGTCTCTATAGGCCCCCTGGCTCAGCAGCTGTTGTTGCAGAGCACCTGAAGGAAAATTTGGAAAATATTTCGAGTAGATTTGCCGATCATGTTATAGTTCTGGGTGGAGATTTTAATTTGCCGGGTATAGACTGGGAGACTCAAACGTTTATAACGGGTGGCAGGGACAAAGAGTCCAGTCAAATTTTTTATGTGCATTATCTGAAAACTACCTTGAGCAGTTAAACAGAGAACCGACTCATGGAGATAACATATTAGACCTTCTGGTGACAAACAGACCCGAACTATTTGAAACAGTTAACGCAGATCAGGGAATCAGCGATCATAAAGAGGTTCCTGCATCGATGATTTCAGCCGTAAATAGAAATATTAAAAAAGGTAGTAAGACTTTTTCTGTTTAGCAAAAGTGACAAAACGCAGATTCCAGAGTACTTGAAGGCTCAAAACAAAAGTTTTGTCTCAAGTACAGATAGTGTTGAGTATCAGTGGAAAAAGTTCAAAACCATCGTACAATACGCATTAGATAAGTATGTACCAAGCAAGATCGTAAGAGATGGAAAAGAGCCACCGTGGTTAGAAAACAGCTGCGAAGAAAAGGGAAATTCGCAGCAAACATGAACATAGCCAAAGCCTTGCAGACAAACAAAAATTACGCGAAGCGAAATGTTGTGTAAGGAGGCCTACGCGAGAGGCGTTCAGTGAAATCGAGAGTAAAGTTCTATGTACTGACCTGGCAGGAAATCATAAGAAATTTTGATCCGATGTCAAAGCGCTAGGTGGTTCAAAACAAAATGTCCAGACACTCTGTGACCAAAATGGTACTGAAACAGAGGATGATAGACTAAAGGCCGAAATACTAAATGTCTTTTTCCAAATCTGTTTCACAGAGGAAGACTGCACTGTAGTTCCCTCTCTAGATTGTCGCACAGATGACAAAATGGTAGATATCTAAATAGACGACAGGAGAATAGAAAAAGTATCAAAATCGCTCAAAAGAGGAAAGGCCGTTGGACCTGATGGGATAATAGTCCGATTTTACAGAGAGTACGCGAAGGAACTTCCCCCCCTTCTTGCAGCGGTGGAAAAGAGCACAGGTCATCCCCGTTTTCAAGAAGGGACGTCAAAGAGATGTACAGAACTATAGACCTATATCTCTAACGTCGATCAGTTGTAGAATTTTGGAACAAGTATTATGTTCGAGTATAATGACTTTTCTGCAGACTAGAAATCTACTCGTAAAAGACGATCGTGTGAAACCCAGCTCGCGCTATTCGTCCACGAGACTCAGAGGGCCATAGACGCGGTTTCCCGGGTAGATGCCGTGTTTCTTGACTTCCGCAAGGCGTTTGATACACTTCCACACAGTCGTTTAATGAACAAAGTAAGAGCATATGGACCATCAGACCAATTGTGTGATTGGATTGAAGAGTTCCTAGATAACAGAGTGCAGCATGTCATTCTCAATGGAGAAAAGTCTTCCGAAGTAAGAGTGACTTCAGGTGTGCCGCAGGCGAATGTCGTAGGACCGCTGTTATTCACAATATACATAAATGACCTGGTGTATAACATCGGAAGTTCACTGAGGCTTTTTGCGGATGATGCAGTAGTATATTGAGAGGTTGTAACAATGTAAAACTGTACTGAAATGCAGGAGGATCTGCAACGAATTGGCGCATGGT
The DNA here is from genome assembly GCF_021461395.2 of Schistocerca americana. NCBI lineage: Eukaryota > Metazoa > Arthropoda > Insecta > Orthoptera > Acrididae > Schistocerca > Schistocerca americana. The sequence continues at coordinate 190,636,771 of NC_060122.1, read as the reverse complement.
GCAGGGAATGGCAATTGAATCTCAATGTAGACAAGTGTAAGGTGCTGCGAATACATAGAAAGAAAGATCCTTTATCATTTAGCTACAATATAGCAGGTCAGCAACTGGAAGCAGTTAATTCCATCAATTATCTGGGAGTAGGCATTAGGAGTGATTAAAATGGAATGATCACTTAAAGTTGATCGTTAGTAAAGCAGATGCCAGACTGAGATTCATTGGAAGAATCCTAAGGAAACGCAATCCGAAAACAAAGGAAGTAGGTTACAGTACACTTGTTCGCCCACAGCTTGAATGTTGCTCACCAGTGTGGGATCCGTACCAGATATGGTTGGTAGAAGAGATAAGATCCAACGGTGAGCAGCGCGCTTTGTTACAGGATCATTTAGTAATCGTGAAAGCGTTACGGAGATGATCGATAAACTCCAGTGGAAGACTTTGCAGGAGAGACGCTCAGTAGCTCGGTACGGGCTTTTGTTGAAGTTTCGAGAACATACCTTCACCGAAGAGTCGAGCAGTATATTGCTCCCTCCTACGTACATCTCGCGAAGAGACCATGAGGATAAAATCAGAGAGATTAGAGCCCACACAGAGGCATGCCGACATTCTTTCTTTCCACGAACAATACGAGACTGGAATAGAAGGGAGAACCGACAGAGGTACTCAACGTACCCTCCGCCACACACCGTCAGGTGGCTTGCGGAGTATGGATGTAGATGTAAATGTAGAAGGTCAGCTCGTTATGTATTATCGCGTAACAGGGGAGAGACTGTCACAGATGAGATGATTTGTGATGGCTATCATTAAAACAAAAGCGAACTTGGTTGCGAAGTGATCTTTCCAGGAAATTTCATTCACCAACTTTCACCTCTGCATGCGTATATATGTTGATGATGCCCACCTGCACAAGGAGAAATGATCATTACAATAAAGTAAGAGAAATCATAGCTCTTACCAAAAGATTTACCTATTCTGTTTACCCCCTCGGTCTCTGTGAATGGAAAGGGAGATAAATAGTCTGAAGATGGATTGATATCCACTCTGTCAAGCACGTAATAGTGAAACGCAGAGTACTCCTATAGATCTAGATATCAAAATGAAATATTTAGGTGTTATCATACTAAAATTACAGTTTGGTAACTAAACTGAAATTCACTTGCGTTACACTAAGCCTCCTGATTTCAAGCACAGGTAATATTTGTGGAAAAAGTCACACACAAGTGCTTGAACTGATAGCCAGCAATTTCAAACACCTGATGCCATTAATAAATAAAATCTCTCTTCATGAATTAGCGGACCAACCCACGTCGGAAGGTGTCCTCACCAGCTGGATTTTTTTCAGAAGGCTGCAGCTACGTGTCATTCAGTCAATCAATACTGCACCTGGTGGTAAAGTCGTTATATAGCAGTTAGTACCATACAATACCTCCTTTGGACATTCGTTAACAGGCTGCAAGACTTAACGTAAGTGGATATTGAAACAAGCATTTACTTTAAGATAGAGCACTGAGCTAGATATACTGTGACTGGAAAAGGAAAGCTAAATTTCACTTTGCTTAATACATGAATTGTTTTACATTTAGATGCTGCTCTAATTAAATCCTTGAAATGAAGTAGCAAAACCACTTTTTAATGCTTTAAAAGTCAGTCTTGTAAATTAAGACAAAATATTCGACAAAGCTCACAAAAGTTTATGTCACATAATCATACAACACATTGTCAATTTTGTACGTTTTTAGTTTTTTCCTGCGGGGAAATTTGTAGAACGTAGAAACTGTCCAACTGCTGAGGTCATCGGTCCCTAGGCTTACACACTACTTAATCTACTTTAAACTAACTTAATATAAGGACAATATACACACCGATGCCCGAGGGAGGACTCGAGCCTCCGATGGGGGGAGCCGCGCAAACCGTCATAAGGCGCCTAAGACCACGCGGTTACCCCGCGCAGCTTTTAGTTTTTCTTCTACTTTTCTGAGCTTATCATTCAGAGTTTGCGATTAACTTTTAACGTCGCTGTTCCCGGTTCTGCGTGAAATATTTATTGTTTGTTATGAGAGCTGTGCTCTGTGTCGTACGAGAGTTCAGAGATCTTGCTCTGCCTCGCGTTGTCCATGTTAGAAACAAAATAGAGGTACGAAGCTTTAGAATATTATTTTGTATCCATGCATCCATTCGTTACTCATTTACAGATAAAAATTAAAGGAAACGAAACATTTTACTTAGAGTTATATACGCCAGGGTAAACTATAATCAGACGGTGCCTCTCTCCTTGGGACAAAGATCTTTCTACGGCCAAAAAATTTGTGGTACACTGCTTGAGAGAAAGACTGAAACCCCAAGAAGTGGAGGAGGAGACGCAATGAAATTTCATGAGCTGAGAGGAAAAGTGATGCTATGGCGGCACCTAAAAGAACAGCGTCCAGTTTACAAAAAACTTGGCAGTATGAGGCCACTTATAAGTATGATGTTGCCACTCTCTGGTTGGAAGAGTCTTAGGTGTATCTGAACATCGCGCGGCACCGAGTGAAAATGTGTGCTGGACCAGGATTCGAATCCAGGATCTGCTGCTTACAAGCCAGGTGCGTTACCCACTGCGCCACCAGGAACACAGCTTTATTACAGCTGCACATGCTATCTCCGCACGCCTCATGGCAGATTCACATTCCCATCTAGCGCCACATATCCACAGTACCTGCCCATTTCCTCCATGTTCACTACTCTGAGATTCCCACTGGAGGTCATATATATTAGTGCATCCACACTGATGAAGGTGGATCAGTTGCCCAGCTAGGTGAGTCAGTTATAAGGATGCGTATTGTCTGTCCTTTCGACATGTCCAAAAGAACAGACACCACATATTCATCTAAACAAAATTTTGTAACTGTTCCCTGAATTTCTAAATACTCACACTACTGGTTCCGTGCACATGCTATCGGAGCCAGATCTGAGGACTTTGCTAACTGTGAGAGGGAGTACCTCAACATCATGCCGACAGATAATAGAGATGTCCCCCATGTGTGAACAAGCACTGTCGTGTTGAAAAATGTTGCCGTGACACTGTCACATGAGAGGTAGTGCGTAACGACACAGCATGTGCGTGATGTCTTGATGTGCCGTCAGATCTGCATCAGTCTCTAGCAGCTGTGACCTGAACTCATACCTGAAACCTCTGCACACCATGACGTCATGAGATAACACCGCTGTGCCTATCCATAAGATAGAAGGAATCAGAGATTTCTCCAGCTCTCCGCTACACTCCCCAATGATGATAATCCAGGATTGTGCAGACCTGTGATTCATCGTCGAACACAGTGCGAGACCATTCATCATCACTATATCCTTCCCCACTCCAAATGAAGCTTTTTGTGTGGGCGATAATAGCAGCCTACTGATGAGTGGGTAACTCCTTAGGTATGCTGTTGCTATTCGCCGAATAATGATGTTGGAGGATACAGAACGGTGCAGGGATTCCATTACTTGTCCACAGACGGCAGGTGCAGATGTGAACTGATACGATATGCTTGGTGAACAACTCATCCATTCTCCTTGTAGTTGTCAGATGTGGTCGAGGAGAACCTTGACGACGAGTGTCTGCTACCACATTCCCCTTTAGTCCAACAGCTGGCCAATATCACATTCCATTGCCCCACAAATCTGGATACTGCACGATTTGTCCAACCAGCCAAATGGAGAACCGCAATGAGGGCTTCCCAATCTCTATCAGACACTGATAACATTGTGTTAGACGAGTATGCAGCATCTCTGTGTCCTTCACAGTGATGGCTGAACGCTGACAATGTTCATGCTTTTTACATCCCCTATGACACCAGGTAGCAACACTAACAGAGTGAGCCGTGCCGGCTCGTATCAATTGATCGATCGGGTCGGCATGGTGTGATCTTTGGGCTCGGCCGTTTGACGTGGCTTTTGGCCGCGGCGGGCGTGGGGGCTAGAAAGGGGACAGCCGGAGACCGGCGCGGCGTGAGAATCGGAGGAGAGCGTGGTTGAGCAGGCCGGGGCACGACGCAGAGGTTGTAGTGTGTTTCATACGTTTGCAAAACCGAACCTGGCTTGTAGTGTGGGAACTGGACTCAGCCACATTACCCGAATCGAGTCGTGCGGCCCCGATTTGGATCCGTAAAGGATTTTATAAAAGATTTGTTTGTTGTAGTATACTGTGTGCGGCACCCTGTCCAGCTCGCCCGCTTGCTGTGGGTTCTGCGTCTAGCCGCCTCTGGTCTGGGTCCAGTGGGCCCCCCTTCTACTACTTCAATTTATCCGTGCCTATGTGACGTCACCTATTTTGAAAATGGGTCACGAAGAGGTGTATCTGTTGGTATTTTCTTTCGTGTTAAAAAATTGTGATATCCATTATTGGTTAAACTTTATCTCATTGTTGTAGTCTCCTTTTGGGAGCTTTACTGTGTATAGAATTTAATTAACTTGCAAGTCACTTAATGCTTGGTTAAAGATTAGTGTAGTTGTTTGAATAGGGCAGTTGCCTGTGCTTGTAAGGATTTTGAATTTTAAAGATAAAATTTCATTTGGCCAAAGAAAAGTTAATAAAAATGTTGTTGTTATAAACTGTGAATGTTGCTTATGTGGCCCGGCCCTCCCGCTCGACGGCAATTGGCTGATTAGGGTGGATTTTTCACCACACCGTGAACAGCACTAATGCACTCTGTTAGCCATTCAACTGCTTGTGGAGAATAAACAACACTTACCTTTCACAAACTACCTGTAGGGCGTGCATGTAAAAAGTTACATCGACATTCAGCCATGTGTCCAGGTAGTTTCACTTCTTTTGTCTGGCAGTATGCAGCGAGGTTAATGACACAAAGTGAAACTGGAAACAATGCCTCACCAGAGTTAAAAATCGTAAGAAGTAACATCATACTCTGTCTCCATCTGTCTCCTCTATTTTAGGATACCCACTCATTTGGGCCACGGGCAATCTATATGACTGTGTTAGAAATGCTGATTCCACAGATAGGCCGTCTTCTGAAACCTTTCCGCTCAGCTAGCGAGCACAGGCGATGAAGCGGATGTCATGACCGCATCCTTGGCTTTCTCTGTGATGAATAGTTAATTTACTTAAACAAACTCAGTAGGGAATGTTTCCTCCTGTATCATCAGCAATCCGAGGAGCGTTCGCGCATATGTCTGTCGCATCTGGATTTCTGCTGAGCTCTGCGCTCGGAAGACTAAGTTAAACGGGTCGGGCGGCGGCGGCGGCCAAGTTGCATGAAATGTGGTTTCTGCCCTCGCGGCCGGAAGCTGCAGAGCCGCTTCCGCTGGGTGACTGATGGCTGGGCGGCAAGCGAGCGCGGCGCGCGGCGCCTCTGGACTGCTGTCAGCACCCCCCCCCCCCCCTCTCCGCAACCAAACGCCGCCGCGCTAGAAGCTCTCGGCACGCCTCGTCTGCGGAATGCTGCGTATGCTGAGCACCCATTCGTCATCCCACTCGAGCGGCTGTGCTGCGTTGGGCGCTCGTGGGCGTCCGAACACCGAGTAATGATGGAAGATTGATTAGTTTCCCGGCCCGCTCTGGTCGTCCACTTCAACTGTTTTTCCATAACACTTTACTTAATTAGAAAACAGAGACAGCCAATAACGCAGGAAATGGATGACCATGTAGGCGGTATTCACAGACCTGTGGATTGTCTCCATGACATATGCATTTTTTTTCTTTCAATAAACCTTTCCTCTTCTGTGATGGTAGCAAATTATGTGCCCCGTGTCTTACGTCATCTATGTATGCAATACGTCCAATTCGAATAGGTTTAACCTTTGACATCGTAATAATGAAAATATATATTTGTATCACATCACCCGCGCCCACACAAAGTTTTCAAAGAGGGATCAAAATTCTTTAATAGCCATTTTCATTGTAATTGATTTCGTGAGTTGGAAATGTTGGTGTCCCAATTACCGTGTTTGAAAAATAGCATACAAGACTAATGATATATCAGAAGACTGGTAATCATGCGCGCAATGCCAGTTATTTCGTCTGTAACATGTATCTCTCATTATAACATCCAAATTGTGGAGGTAATTTTTCTTAAAATGAGGCATCAGCATTCTTTATTAGACCCAGATAGGCCAACCCTTAGTATTATGACAGTGATCTCTACGTCTCCTGACCGCTACGGTCGTAGGTTCGAATCCTGCCTCGGGCATGGATGTGTATGATGTCCTTAGGTTAGTTACGTTTAAGTAGTTCTAAGTTCTCGGGGACTGACGACCACAGATGTTAAGTCCCATAGTGCTCAGAGCCATTTATTTCAACATCTCCTTCCAAAACACTGGCATGTACTGCACAGTTCAGTATCATCTGTTAATGAGTGTGATTTGTCGTAAGTCATGTAGGGAGTAACACACCACAGGAAATGTGTAGACTGTGCTAACCTAATATCTACTCGATGCAATATCGGCGTGTATTACATGAAACGTAGTTGGTTCCGTTAACATCTGTAACGCTTAGGAAGTCGGGATTAGCATGGAAGCTCAAGGCATCTATAATACAATCCGTAAACACAGCAACTAGTAGATCAATAATTTATTGAAGACCACATTTATAAAAACAGCTAACATACAACCAACATGTGGCCATCATTAAGACAATATCGACAAATGACAGCTTCCTCCTTAAGCAAGCAGGAAATTACAATTACTTAACGAACAGTAAATAACATCAGAAGTCATTCAAAGAAATGTGGAACGTGTCTCCAAATATATATATATATATATATATATATATATATATATATATATATATATATACCAGGTGATCAAAAAGTCAGTATAAATTTGAATACTAGGTGATCAAAACGTCAGTATAAATTTGAAAACCGAATAAATCACGGAATAATGTAGATAGAGAGATACAAATTGACACACATGCTTGGAATGACATGGGGACCAGGTGATCAAAAAGTCAGCATAAATTTGAAAACTGAATAAATCACGGAATAATGTAGATAGAGAGGTACAAATTGACACACATGCTTGGAACGACATGGGGTTTCATTAGAACCAAAAAAATACAAACGTTCAAAAAATGCCCGACAGATGGCGATTCATCTGATCAGAATAGCAATATCTAGCATATCAAAGTAAGACAAAGCAAAGATGATGTTCTTTACAGGAAATGCTCTATATGTCCACCATAATTCCTCAACAATAGCTGTAGTCGAGGAATAATGTTGTGAACAGAACTGTAAAGCATGTCCGGATTTATGGTGAGGCATTGGCGTCGCATGTTGTCTTTCAGGATCCCTAGAGATGTCGGTCGATCACGATACACTTGCGACTTCAGGTAACCCCAAAGCGAATAATCGCACGGACTGAGGTCTGGGGACCTGGAAGGCCAAGCATGACGAAAGTGGCGGCTGAGCACACGATCATCACCATACGACGGGCGCAAGAGATCTTTCACGCGTCTAGCAATATGGGGTGTTTTTTTTTTTTTTTTGTTCTGATAAAACCCAATTACACATGCGAGTTTATCAAACGAGTAGTGACTCCCGGCTGACCTGGGCACAATGTGACTTAACTTAAAATTCCAGAAGCAGCAGAACAACCATCCAAACAACGCCTAAACGCCAGGGCCCAACCGGGAGTCACTTCCCATTAGACGACACTCACAGATTCTGTGCACCGAAGCGGGACGTGGCGCCCCACCCACGCGTCCCAATTCTCAGAAAAACTGGAACACAAGTAGACCGCAGAAAACACGCCAGACACCAAGCAAACATCAATTGATATAAGTTAAGAACCAATAAATAGCCGGCCGAAGTGGCCGTGCGGTTAAAGGCGCTGCAGTCTGGAACCGCAAGACCGCTACGGTCGCAGGTTCGAATCCTGCCTCGGGCATGGATGTTTGTGTTGTCCTTAGGTTAGTTAGGTTTAACTAGTTCTAAGTTCTAGGGGACTAATGACCTCAGCAGTTGAGTCCCATAGTGCTCAGAGCCAACCAATAAATAATAATTTTAAGAAAACCAATAAGTACTTTCAATAAAACGTCCAAGATATCAGATTTTTACACTCTCATAGGCAAAGAATATATGCACGTGTCATTAAGGCTGACAATGTTTACAGAGATGAAATGTAAATTATTTCAAGATAATATTACGTTATTCAAATGCACAAGTGCAGCACAAACTAGGTATTGTGAACTTTAATTTCCTTGCATAGGTCTGCAATTTACTGTCAATAGTGTAAGCTTGGTATACAGAAAATTAAAATTAGTCTATGACCTAATAACGTCAGTAGCTTACAGTTACTACTTGTTTTGGAGACGTTGATTTCCTTAAAGGTAGTAGTGACTGCTGCTCTCCTTACGATCATACACCTTACCGGCTGCTCTTACTTCAACAACACACATTAGGGCAACCAACAAACCCACAAGTGACAGTCGCTACAACGCAAATGGTTCCACGAAACAAAGGCACCGTAACAACTTACACCTTCGATGGAAAGCGTTGTCCGAGATGGTCTCGAGGAAGTGGTCTTATCCCAGAAAACAGATACCAAAGCAAGGCGACGAGCAGCGCCCGGAGTTGACATGAGGGAGGTGCAGCACTAACTCGCGACCGTCCTGCAAGGTTAACCGTCCGCGCCGCTGCTGGCCGAGACCGCGTGTTTGGCTCCTTCGTCCCCTGAAGCACGTCCTAGCGCCTCGTAGCTAGTCTGATGACCAACTCTCCGACCGCAAATACTCGCCACCAGATCACAACAGGGGCAAAAGATCGTAGTACAGCCGGGTAATCGATAGTCGTCCAAAGAACTGGTGTCACAGAAAAGGCGCACCTCGGCTCAATAGCTTCTATAATTCGTCTCCTGGACCCACATATCATAATATGATGTGATATTATCACTGTGATTTAGGATACATTTAGAAAAAGACTGGAATCACAGGAAGTAATCGGATTTTATAACAGAAGTTGGGGAGCCTTCATATAAGTACTAGCTGTATAGTAGTGTTATGACACCACATACTATGTGTGCTTTAATAGGCCGACGGCGACAAAGCATTCTAACTTACACATCAAATTACAAAGTGCGTGGGTCGAGCCAACTATGTAAGATTACGCTATGAAATAAGATAAAACGACAATATAGGGGGAAAATGACATCACATAGGGGATGCAAGTATTGGTCAGGCAGTGGCATGATTCTCTAAGGAGCCATCGGAACAGTTTGACAGTTGGTCAGTGTAAATGGCTCAAATGGCTTTGATCACTTTGGGACTTAACTACTGAGATCTTCAGTCCCCTAGAACATAGAACTATTTAAACCTAACTAACCTAATGACATCACACACATCCATGCCAGAGGTAGGACTCGAACCTACGACCGTAGCGGTCGCGTGGATCCAGTCTGTAGCGCCTTGAACCCCTCGGCCACACAGGCCGGCTTGGTCAGTGCACCTCGTGTGGGATCATACTCGTCGAAAACGTTGCATGTAGGTTGGGGTTTTGCAGTAGGTAACATTTTGCTGCATGAGGTCATAGATGTCTGTCTATAAGAAGGTAGCGGACTGCAGAGGATCGATGATTCCTACGCGGACTTGGACACATGTAAATGTAACAATAGCGTGTCAATAGACGAAGAGAGCCATTCTGTATCTGTTACACAATTAGTGAGAAACCGCTTGTGGCTGTGAAATAACAGGGAGGAATCAACCTCACTGGTCTAGAGTGTAATGATTGCATATTAGAGATGGTAAGAAAAGTGCATTACAGAACACTTATTCCACAATTTATTTAAGTATTGTCTGCCAGTCTTGGTCTTTAACAATGCTGGATCAATATGAAATCCAACCAACATTGGTACATTTTGTCACGGGATCGTTATGGAGATGTTCAATAGAGTCCATAGGCGGTCGCTCAAAATGAGGCATTACATGTTATGGAGAGGTTTACTATTGGAAAACTCGGCGAGGGTATGTTTCGGGTAATATATTACCTCCTTCAACAAAGAGAAATTAGGGCTGATGCAGGGGTTTTGCAATCATTCTTTATATATGAATGGAGCATGTGCTTGGGTTAAAAGTCACATGTAAGGTGGTACGCAGTTGTCACACGTCTCAGTTCTCGATATATACATTAGCATCGCTTGGGAAAAAACGGTGACTGCATGAAAAACAGTCCGGTCATTCTCTGTGCTCGAGCCCAACTGTCGTAAATCCCGTCCAAATGTCTCTTAAAAGCTGTAAATTACAATTCGTCTCCATCTTTGGAAAGATTTCTAAGTAATAATAGATACTATAGCCGAAATCCGATACCAAAGTCGTTACATTCTCGAATAACAAGTGAGAAAAAATGATTAATTTGCGTGTTATAATCTCGTGGGGAGGATCTTGTTGTACGATGTGATACTGAACTGTCGATGGTGTACTAAGCAGTGTGTAGATGTTACACTAAGCAATGTACAATTATAGATGAAATAGCAAGGCCTGTTTGTTCATTGAACTATTAATCTCTCATGTGTTCTTGGAATATGTTTCATTCAAACTACAGTCTTCCTGAGATTATTTTAACACACAACTTGCTTTAAAAAGCTGTAATGGAAGTGGTATTACAGCCTGCTTGTGTGGGAACTACATTCTACTGTTCCACAGCTTTTAAGAAAAATGTAATTTAAAATTTCACCTATTCCTACAAGTACTGTAATTCCTCAGGTCATAAGAAAAAAGGTAATGTTTTTAACAGGCATAAACAACCCTTTCAAAAATTACTTCTTTAACTATAGTTAGTACCTTATGTCTATGAAAAAGGAAAAAAGGAAACTCGAAGAGAACGAATTAAGAATACGAAAACTTTAGTTCTTGGCGAAGACCACTGCCGTAATGGAAGCATATGAAATGTTACTGGAAAAAGAGGAAACCATAGCAAATATTAAGGCTAACCAAACATGTTACTTTGAAAACCGTTTTTGGAGATATCTGGCTACAAGTGGAGAATATAAGATATTGGCATTTAGCTTAAATGCCAACGGTAAGTGGCCACACATTGGCGTAGTGGGCGAAGGAGGTGGATTCGACCATATTTATTATGCTAAAGAACGCACGAAATATCTCTCTATAAAGCTCCAATCCTGTTTGGATCTGCTAAAAAACGTTGGTTACATTGAACCGATATGTAGTGGGTGGAATGTTGTGCATCTGCAACGGAATAGTTAAATTTAATGCGCACTTATTTGTAAAAGTTCCAGACAAAGATTTATATTGTAATTCCGCAATAATATGGAGTAGAATAATTCCCAATGTACATCCAAGAAGCTGTGGAATGTTTTATCGATAGTGTAATGCAGGAGATCAGAGGCAGAATCGAAAATACTGAATGGTCTTGGGTAGAAGAGTTGCAAGAAAGAAGAGACATAAGTTAAAAATAAAGCTGAATATTATTAGAAGTACAGAGCAGACAAAGAGAGTGTAAGCACAGATCAATAAATGTTTCCTACTGGAAACTTTTTTTCTAATTTACCACCCTGTCAAAAAATCCTCTTCTGGATGTTTACGTTGCAAAGCAGTTGCAAGTGGATAGTCAAATGCTATTTCATAGAGTTTCGATGAAATGCGTACTAAACAACAACAATTAGAATTATGAATGACTTGGTAAAATTATACAAATCATTCGTCTACATTCTAAAGAAGCTGTGACTGGTAAGTCTGGAAAGCTCTACGAACTGCATAGTGTAGAAAACATAAGATAGTAAAATCATCAAAAAACGCTGTAGAAGTTTTCATTCAGTGAATACATCATTTGCTGTGAGTGTATGTTAACAGAGAGTAGACGACAACCATTGTGAGCTTAGGTTAGTGGACGATAGCGGCTAGCTGCTGTGGTGAAATGTTCAAGTGGCTGAATTAGTTAGCTACAGGGAGCTGGCGAAAAGTGTTACTGTGCTCTGATGAGCTAAGCCAACGCTTCCAGACAGTGTACTTAGTGAGAAGCTACAGGAGAAGACATCAGTGCAGGAGGCGGGTGTTCTTTGTCTGTTTCCAGACAAGCTACCACGACGTGTGGTGAAGCGTGCGCAGCACAACAGCGTATTGTTCACTACGCTGGCGTAGCGTTTTTTGCGTTTCCACCTGGGCGGAAGTCGAGGAGAATGCAGCAGTTCATCTCAAGGAACCTCAGGAAGCTGACGTCATCTGCTGTTGTCACTCGTCGTATAATGTCAACAAACCGCAGAGTCCTTTCAGTGATCTCAGAAGCGTCGACGTCACAGGCAATTACTGCAAGCATTAATGAATTACTGGAATCCAAAGATGATAGGTATATTTCGTTGGTGGATCGTTGCGGAGATATTCAACAGAGTGCAGAGGCGGTTGCTCAGAATGAGACATTGCGTGTTATGGAGAGGTTTACTGCTGGAAAACTCGGAAGGGGTATGTTGTGGATAATATATTACTTCCTTCAACAATGAGTGTGTGTGTTTCCACAAAAAAGAACACCTTGAACGACTACAGATGGGACGTTCATATTCAAAGAACATGTACGTTAGTATGTTCTGCATAAATGATTAGCATATAAAAAATGTGGCAGTGCAACAGGTGTATGCAACATGATTCACGAAAGGCCGTAAAACACGAGATGGGTCAAATCGCTCCCCCCCCCCCCCCCCCCCCGGGGAAGATCGAATGGCATTGCATAGCAAGTGGCTCAAATGGCTCCGAGCACTATGGGACTTAACATCTGTGGTCATCAGTCCCCTAGAACGTAGAACTACTTAAACCTAACTAACCTAAGGACACCACACATATCCATGCCCGAGGCAGAATTCGAACCTGCGACCGTAGCGGTCACGCGGCCGGCTTGCATAGCAAATATGCATCCTCCTCGCCGCTGACGCAAGAGTGAAACAGTGCAACACATCGTACACTATCAGGGGTTACAGTCCGTCGCCGTTTATTACAGCATGGTTTACGTGCGCGTCGTCCACTTCCACCTTTAAGGAATGTGCAGATACATGTTAGACGGCAGTGGTGTATGGCACAACGTCACTGCGGACAGGAATGGCATCTCACAATGTTCTCGGACGAATCCCGTTTCTGTTTGTTTGAAAATCATGGCCGGATTTTGGTTTGACACAGGCAGGTTAGCGGCATCACAGTGACCGCATTCGCACAAGACAGACAGCACCAGCTAAAGTTCTTACGGGTTGGGGTGCTGCTGGGTACAACCACAAATCACAGATGGTGCTTATCCAGGGCACAGTGACCAGTGTGATCTACGTGAATGACATTGTGCAACCTATAGCCATACCCTTTCTGCAAAACACCTCAGACGCCATTTTCCAGCAAGACAACGCATGACCACATGTTGCTGCACAAACACGTGTTTTCTTGGTGTCACAAGATGTCAGCCTTTTGCTCTGGGCCACCAATCGAAAATGTGTGTCTAGTGGTGAAACAACAGGGTCAGTGCTGTGACATAATGCCAACCACCATCGATGAACTTTGGAACCAGATGAATGCTACATGGATGGCTATACCACAGGACGCCATTCCCGACTTTTACGAGTTGATTGCTTTACACATGCAACAAGTGATCTGGGCCTATGGCGGACTCTGGGAGCACTAGGAAATAGGACACATGCTGAACCGAGGTGACTGTAATGCTAATAATTTCTGCAGAATATATCAATTTACGCGTCCTGAGAATAAGGATCTCCAGTCGTTCAAGGTTTTCTGTTGTTTCTGAACATGTTTGGACAATCGTTACAAGTATTTCATAACGTGATAAAATCTGTTTTGGAGTCACGCATTTGAGATTGAATCAATTGAAGTTATGAAAATTAATCAATGTTTTGGAACGATTAGAGTGTAAGCTGTGCGCCAGGTAGTAGGACCTCAGCTGCGAGCTGTAATAGTATGTAAAAGACAACAGAAACAGAACGTTTATGAAGGCACTGTTTAAACGAAATTCTCTAAGAGGTGTCTACTGATGTATCACTATTGCTTTACCTATCCATTGAAAGTGATAACACCTGTCACAGCATCTGCACTAGTGAATGATGCATTACTAAAGGTATCTGCTACTGTAATCTCATACTCAGCTCTCATCATATTTTTCCTTCAATCTCCAGATGGTTCCAGATGAAGCTTGGTGTTTCCTCTAGCCATCGTTAAAGTGAAGTGAAAGTTCCATGGTGCGGATGTATCCTGATACTTAATTTTATGTTCCACGGCTCATTTACACGATAAAACTTAATGGTGTGGTACGAGTAATTTTATAGTGAAATCATAATTTATTTTGTAAATGTGGCTACATGTTGATCATTTTATTTTTTTTTTCGATAAGAATGACATATGCATGTGATTTACCAATTCTAACCCAACTGCGTTTATGCATTACACTAACAGAAATTCTTCTACGGAATAGCAGTAGTCAAGCAGAAACTTTTTCAGTTAGTTCTCAAATTTTACTTTGCTATCTGTCAGAGATTTTACACCACTGGATAAGTGATTAAAATTTTGGTTGCATCATTGTGCAACCCTCTATGTATAAAGGTAACTAATGTAGCCTAGGGTGCTGTAATTATTTATTTTTAACCGTGGAAGGTTTTTTTTCTTAAATGTGAGCCACCCCAGAACATTATTCCATATTACATTATTGAATGAAAATATCCAAAAAATATGGCATCTTGTTGATTTGTGCCTTCCTAAGATTTTAAAAGATTCTAGCGGCAACTGGGGCTGAACAAAGTTGTTTTTCGGAGTACCAAAGTGTGCTTCTTCCCTTTTTAAATTCTCATCAGTATGCACACTAGTGATGGGGAGCTCGTGAATGAGTCGTTCAAATGAACGCTTCACTCCAGTGAAGTGTGAACTAACCACTCAATTACAATGAACTGGTTGGTACTTCTAACTCATCATAGATAGCACACTCCACACTTTTTTCTAGTTCACTCGCTCTCTTCCCCTCCCCCTCTCCCGCTACACCGGCGCTACGTCACTCATTCTCCCTTCACTTCAGTCCGTCCTCTACTGCCTGTCAACGAATCGCGCGGCGATTGTTGGGAACGATAGGTTTTGGTGGGGTTGGGGGGTGAGGGGCGAGGGGCAGGCAGCGTCAGCTGCTTCCGGCAGTGCTGACATCATTACCCGTGACTATTTGTGCAGTAATACTTCGCGTCTACGGGTAGCCTACCGTTGGCAGCGCTTGCAGACGAACGAATATTAAACATACAAACGAAGAGGCTGGCTGTGTGAGCACGAACAGCCAACATGAAATTAAAATGCTTACCTAGTGAGTTTGGAACTGAAGCATGAAAGAAAATCGTCCATGTAGGAATGTTTATCTCGTGCACATTATTGAAATAATTACACTAAATATCAATTTTGAATTGTCCTAATCAAATTTAAAAAAGTACATATATACTTATGAATAAACATCAACGGATTTGGTGAATGTTCAGAGATTTCCGTTTAAAAACATGATTCGTTCCACTTTTTTCCTGTCAGGCGATTTCGTCTGTCAGTTATAAGGTGTCCTGCCTTCGAGAACACCCTTTCACACGGCGTGGCGGTTGCAACAATACACAGTCGTATTTTTGCAAGTTCAAAGAGCGAGGGGTGTACTGACAGCCGTTCAGACCACCTCTGAAGTGGATTGCCTTGTCTCTGTAGCAGGGCCTCTTGTAAATATTTATCCACTTCCACTATTGCAGCAGCTCTCGGGTGTGGATTACTCTACAGCCTGGAAAACACTTCACCAAATTCGAGCCAGAGACTGAAAGTAGATTCAGTGATTGGAAGTGAGATTGTTGCAGTAGCAGTGGATGTGTTATTCACAAATTTCTCACAGTGCCTGATCCGGTTTAATTTCACCTTCTCAGCAGAATTTTTATCAGAAAAACCATGTAATTTGAACCGGGGATCCAATGAAGTTGCTTCTGCGAAAATGTAATTTTCCTCTATACTTCGAAATCGTCGTTTTAGGTCTTCAGCTAACTTTTCGGCCACCTACTGCACGTCCACATGAATTTCAGTGTTATTAACAAACCTGCAACACCATTTTTTCAACGAGCAACTAAGGAGTATAACTTTAGAAGCAGTGACAACATTTTCACTTGACATTTCCTCAGTGCAGCCTTTGAAAACTTTCAACAGATCACAGGCTTCTGTTACACTTGCAATGTTCTCTGAAGTCACATTTGGAAGATCCGGATAATTCAGAGTGATAACTGTCATTAGGGAATTCTTAACCTCGATTATTCTTCGCAGCATATCATAGGTTGAATTCCGTCTCGTAACAGTATCATGTTTTAGTGTTAGAACTGGCTCTTTTAACTGCTCCTGCATCTTTTTCAGTTTTGTGCAGGACTGCGAACTCCTTTTAAAAAAATCAACTTTTTTTTTATTTTATTCAGAATGGGTTGAATTTGCGGGCGCCCATTCTGCACAATTATAATGAGTGTGTATGCAAAGCAGGGGATGTGTTTCCAGGCTGCGAGTTTTATAGCTGCCAAAATATTAGCAGCGTTATCGCTAACCACACATACGACTTTTTCTTGAATGCCCCATTCCCTAGTGACACATCGCAGTTCTTCGGAGAGTTTTTCTGACGTGTGCCTTTCGTCATATTTAAAGCGCTCTAGGAGGGAAGACGCCAGCTCCAGGTCAAATAACTCTCATTTGTGGTTGAGGTCCACCCATCCATTGTCAGCACAGCCGCTTCCGCAGAGTTAATTTTGACTCTCACAATTTCTTTCATCATGGCGTACTGTTGTTGTAGTAGTTTATTGGAAATAGTTTTCCGAGCTAGCATTCTGTAAGCACCATTAAGTTTGCCTACAAAACTTAGGAAATATTTGCTTTCCACTATGTTGGAGGTCAAATAATCCTTTACAACAGTCTCCAGAAGTGGGAATTCTATCTCCTGATTTCTATTGTTCGAAAGAGGTTTCGGAAAATAAATAGATAATGTTCCACGATATTGATGTCTGCTGTCTGATAATGAAAGTGATACTGTCATTTTCTGGCAGCGACTGCTGTGCCAGTTGCTGATGTTGGTTCCGGATTGTCCGGGTTATTTGTCCAAGAAATATCGGAAGATGCAGGAGCAGGGGGCGCTAAGCGCCTGACTGACAATGACACTGTTGGATGCAGCACTCGAACATCACGCGCTAGATAATGTATTTCCCACTTAGAACAACGGTTGCACTTTGCTTTCCCATCTCCTAAATTGGCGAAGAAACCCCAAATTTCACTACTTCTACGCGATCGCGAGTTGCTAGCCATTGTATAAGAGTGAAAAGACATAAAAACTGCTTTCCGAATAAAATAAAGAGGGACTCTACCTGAAATCGTACCAATGACTACAGGTGACAGTTTACGTTTTGAATTTGGAGAGGGCCGGCCGGAGTGGCCGTGCGGTTCTAGGCGCTGCAGTCTGGAACCGAGCGGCCGCTCCGGTCGCAGGTTCGAATCCTGCCTCGGGTACGGATGTGTGTGATGTCCTTAGGTTAGTTAGGTTTAGTTAGTTCTAAGCTCTAGGCGACTGATAACCTCAGATGTTATGTCGCATAGTGATCAGAGCCATTTGAACCATTTGAACCATTTGAATTTGGAGTGTTATTATTCTCAACAAAAGCAAAATCTACTGGAAAACTTCTGAATAATTACTTAACATAGGTATATAGAATTTGTGACAGTGGTAAACATACTCATTCTATTTTGGATTAAATTTTAAAAGGAACATATAATTGGATTGCATTTCGTTGGTAGCCGTAGTTTTCAGTCCATGAATACAACAAATAAGGTTCGAAATGGCTCTGAGCACTATGAGACTTAACGTCTGAGGTCATCAGTCCCCTAGAACTTAGAACTACTTAAACCTAACTAACCTAAGGATATCACACACACCTATGCCTGAGGCAGGATTCGAACGTGTGACCATAGCGGTCGCGCGGTTCCAAACTGAAGCTCCTAGACCCGCTCGGCTACCACGGCCGGCAACAAATAAGGTTTCACTTGGCAGATAAAGACTTTTTTGGGCGCTTCATAAGAAAATGACGAGCAAGATAAAATGTAATACCTTCTTTATATGTGATAGGCTTCTCTGTTTATATTTCCTTTGTCCCCTTCGACCATGCTCTATTTAAGTTAATTCAGACGCTTTAAGAGCGTAAAATGTTTCGTGCACGTTACTGCATAGTTCGGCCATCTGTTGGTAAAATTATGAATCATTACGAAGCTTTATTGTACGAGCGAGGCGAAGTGAGCGTAGTCGCGGTTCAGCGGCGAACTGGGTAACTTCGCCAGGCTTCCGTACTTCATGAATGAACTACTTCATTTGAACGCTTCACCGCAAAGAGTGAAATGAATGAAGTAGTTCACGGCAATGAACGAGTTGGACCCATCTGTAATGCACACATGAGAAGTTTGAAGTTTCCACTATTTATTATTTCCTCGCCATGTGTTACTCGTACTACGGGTGTGGTAGCTCTAGACGTACAGAACTGCATGTTGGCCTTTTAAAATTAAATATGTGACTATTCGCAGAGAAGCAGTCAATGATGCTTCTAAGAACACCGATTGCGTTTTCTTGTTTTGCTGTTTTATACTTGGACTGATTACAGTACTAGTGTCATTCGCAATAAGATTAAATTCTGCTTGCTTCATATTAGACGGAAGATCCTTCATCGGCAAAAAAAACTAATTCAGCTTTCTTTATCTCTTTCAGGCCCTGGACGCACAATTGTGCGCGTCTGGTCTTGACTGCTTTATTTCTTTGTGATTCACGCGTGGAAGTTGAGAAAACAATTCACAATCGTGTCTTCTACGCCTTTAACACGTGCGATAGGTCTCAGTTCCTTTCCTCTTCCCTGGATGGCACCAGCAGTTGGAAAATTTTCAGTTTGAGTGAGGATGACGTGCAGGAAGCGCACGATCGAAGTTTAGCCTCTGCTGTTGTAACGTAAGTTTACTTTGAATCGTTTTCATGACATAAATCTACTTTAAATAGATAATTGCTCGTAAATACGTCGTAAGTTTCTAGTTTATTTGAATATTGACTTAGATATGAAAAAATAGCACACGCACAACTGTGCGTGTTGAGCCTAATGTAAGGTTTTTAAGACAATGGCGCGTCAACAGAGTCTCGATATCTATACTTGTTTCAAAGTGTGTAGCTATCATTTCTCAAGCCACTTGATCTTGTGATGTTGTTTCGTAATTCCTTTGAAAATAACACGATGTCTAATATAATTCTCAGAATAAAAAGAAATTACTGGCGTCATTTCAGTACCTTTGAGTGAGTCTGCGATCGCTGCTTTGGTAAATTCGTCAGATTTAGAAGATTTAAGCAGTGAGGAAGACACTCTTGATTAAATTTGGCTTCCAACTACAGAGAATAATGCTGAGAATAAAGTGAACCCCTGCAGGATGAAAACCAACAAAAAGAACAAACAACTGCACCAGAAAATGGTAAAAAAATCTAGTGATACACATATTTGGAGAAAGAGGTCTTTTCCATCCCGATAGCCATAACCTTTCGGAGACGAGGTAGAATAGTACATATTTTCACTTGTTTATGAAGCAGAGATTTTACTTCTGTATTTTTTTCTATAGAAAAATTTTATTTCATTTGTTTCAGGGTGTTGTCGAAGTGGCATTTATAGCAACTTACTTCCTAAATAATTTTAATGAGCAGTTCTTCCACGAAGCTGCTGCATGTACAAACATTTATTCCAGGACAAAAACGGGACAATAACTTAGAACAACCTTACAGGAAACGAAATGAGCATATGGCATCATTGGTCGGGAGGTCCCATCTGGGGAAGTTCGACCGCCAAGTGCTAGTCTTATTGCATTCGACGCCACATCGCGCGACTTGAGTGTCGCTGATAGGGATGAAATGATAATGAAAACAACACAACATCCAATCCCCGAGAGGAGAAAATCTCCAACCCGACCGGGAAGGAAATAAAGCAGTTTTTCAGTGTGCACATTCTAATGGGATGTACACAATATTTTCGCACACGAATGTATTGGGAAACACGTATTTCAGCTTCCATTTGTGGTTAATGCTATGTCAAAAAATATCTTTTTTTTATAGTTGCCAGTGGCTCTTCACGTTACTGATATAGACACTATTTCTGCTGTATAAAACGAAAATAGACGGTGGAAAGTTCAGCCAGCTATTGGTGCTGTGAAAGCAATGTACCTTAAGCTGCCGACAACCTTAAGACAGAACTTTTCCATTGATGAACACATCATACCATTTTGCGGTCGTTGCTCACTGAAGCAGTATGTACCAAAGAAATTCAGACCAATGGGATTTAAAAATTTGGTTCTATCCACAAACAGTGTATTAGTACTGGACGTTGAAATTCACCAAGGAAAGTCCACTCCTTTGCCAAGAACTGATCTTGGTCTTGGGCCAGGAATTGTCTTTCAGTTAGGAGAAACATTTTGACAGGAAGCACACATTTATTTTGATCGTTATTCCACCACACTGGCTTTCCTGGTTACGCTGAAATCAAAAGGACAGGAGGTGACAGGTACAATAATGAAGACCCAAGTCATGGTTGTTCATTTATTAGAAGAGAAGGCAATGAAGCGTATTGACGTGGAACAGTTCTGTCGAGATGACGACAAAATTGTTGTTGCCCAGTGGAAGGACTCCAACGCTGTTACCCTAGCTTCAACTGCAACAGGATATTATCCTGTCGAAACTGTTTGCAGATGGAGCAAAATAGAGCCAGAGTATGTCAAGGTTCCATGCCCATCAATTGTATGCAAGTACAATCAATAAATGAGAGGAGCTGATATGCGTGACCAGCAGATGGAGCCATACCACAAATACACAAAAGCTAAGAAGTGCACTCTGAAGGTAATTTTACATCTGATACACAGGGCATGTGTGAATTCATGGCCTCAGTACAGAAATTACAGGAAAGCTAATGAAGTCCCACATACATGATCTTCTAGGTCTCTAGATGGCTGTGGGGCAATACCTTCTCACATCAGAAAGTGGGATGCCATACCGAGATGATCACAAAGAAGAAAAACAAGAGGACGTACATACACTCGGAACAAACAGATATAAACCGTCATGTTCAGCATGCATAGGCAAGAGGCTGAACAAATCTGATTACTGACATATTGTTGACGATTTAAAATCCGCAGGAAGTTGCCGCAAAACTGGTTTCCAGCGGCGTACAAGAGGAAGATTTGGTAAATATAACATGTAGTTGTTTTTGTCAAAAGATGCTAATTGTTTTCGCTTCTATCATGTATAGAAATAAGGATGAAGACATTTTAAAGTTCGATACTGTATATCATGAAAAATTGTAGTAAACGACCAAATCGCACAATTGTGTGAGTGCTAAAATTCTGAAAATTTTAGAATATAAATTTATTTACATTTTTTGTAATGAGTTACTCACAGATTTTTTACATGCTAAACGTTCCTCTTTTCAAAACTTCAACCTTGGGTGTGATAGCTTTATATCAGAAAGAAGACGGTTTACATATATGAGGAATAATAGTGGACCTATGATTCATTCTTCAGGAACCCCACATGTGATTTCTCCCCAGGTAATGCCCCTGACTAATTAGGTTGAATTATTAACTTATACTTTCTCCATTCCTTTGGTAAGATACAAACTGATGGATTTATTAGCTATACCATCAGCTCGTAAAAATATCAGTTTACCGATGAGAATATTGTGATTCACACTATGAAATGCCTTAGAAAGGTCGCAGAAAATACCAACCGGCGTTAGAAGGGAGATATGGCTAGCATCTCTTCCTGTGGACCTCATCTGACCATAACGTGCAAACAAGTGACTAGAGGCCAGCTGTTGTTTTATGTATTACGCCTGTCCATGTCGCCACAGATCGGTCACTCCCCATAAAAATGACATAAACAATGCAAATGTTGACATCAACTTAATGGTGCTGGCTGTCAAACTACAGAGCTGAATGTTAAGTTGGCTTTGTGAGCAAACTTACCCACTTACTTTCTAACACAGCACTGGCAATATGAAATAAAACGGCCATGAATGGCCGAGGACGACATGTGTAGGGCTACACCAAGATTAGTAGTACCCCCATGCTTTTCAGTGCATTTAAATTGGTCCTATACTATGTTTTGCCACAATAAGTAAAGAGTTTACAGTATGCTGAACACCAGTGTATTTATTCGGCGAGCGACAAGCTTCTTGGTGATGTGGTCAAGGTAGATCAAGCTACGTCTGAACTACAAACATATGTTGAGGAGAATGGTTTCGATACATCACCTAGGAAGTCTTCACAGGTACAGAGTTGCTGGCAAGGAGACACTGAAGCTTGACCCGTACAAACTAAAAGAAAGTAGTCATATATCTTGGACTCCATATCAACCATTAACTTCGTTATAATACACATATTATAGACACTGTCCTGAACAGCAAACAGCCCGTTAATATATTGACCCTATCAGGGATCTGCTGGGGAGCAGATGCTGACATTGGACTGAGATGGTATCTTGCCGTAGTACATTTATGCATGGACTATGGTTGCCTTTTTCTAGGGTCAACTCTGGAGATGTGTCTATGACGACTAGGCAGATATCGGAACAAAGGGCTTACAGTGTACCTGCTGGCCGTGCAGTGTACACCGACTAACGCTCTTTTAGTCACAGCAAATGAGCCTCCCCTATATCTCCGCCGTGAGTACCAGAGTGAAATTTTTTACTGTGACCAGATATTACGAGACGTCTGAACCTTAACCTTGTGCTACAAGTCCACATACAGGCTCTTCAAAAATCTTCTTCCAGTTGTTGCTGCACACTTGGGTAGTAGTCCATTTCTCAAAAGAAGTCTTTCTGCACGATGATTACTCTACTTTGAAGTAAATTATCGTATCATTGTGTTGAATCCTCAGGTTGTAGTTTACCTGGACTTGTGCTGTGGTTATTCAAATTATGTTTAGATGGTGCACCTCATCAAACATACAATGCGAAGGTTATCTACACCAAAGCTTCGAAGAATGAAGGTGGCGTTGTACTTACTAGAATGGAATCAGTTTTACTGAAATGAAGCTGATGCAACCTAAGGTACTAACGATTATGATATCGGAGCTTTTGTGGATGTAACGAGTCCTTCAATTCTCCGAGATGCATGTGGGCTAAAAAAAATCTTTTCTGGATCTGTATCACCGTCAGAAATATTGAGGCATACATCCAGTGGACGAGCAAACTATAGCGTATGACATCATGAACCTGTTATTACAGATCATAATTAGGAATAAGGTATTTACCATGTGTTGGGTAAAAGTGCAGTACTGTATGCTTGGCATGAAACAGTAGACAAGCTATTGTAGACAATGTCATCATCTTTGATGGAGACAGATGACACATTTGCTCAATAAAAGCACGTTGTTGTATTCCTAGCAGTGAAACAGTAGACAAACTATTGAGTGTAGTCGTCTATGGCAGAGAGAGGTGACACGTTGGTTTACCCCTTACAGACATTTCAAACGGAAAGTTAATAATCAGAGAGAAGTAAAACACTGAATGGGAAAAGACCTTGTAATGACCCAAGTATATGTCACACAATGTAGGAATTGTTCCATTTCATACCGTAGAAAGTATTTCGTTATTCTCTGTCATAAGTTAAAAAATACGATTAGCGTCAGAGCAATTGTAAAAACCTTTATAAAGCAAGCAGTGAGTTCATGAACGAGGGCGCATATGCCATCTAATGGCAGTGGGGTAGAATAAGGCAGCTCGCCGCTAAGGTGCTGCCACCAGCCTATAAAGTACGCAACCAATATTCTGTAACAGTGTTTTAAATGTGTAGCTCAAAACTATGTTTTTTTTTTACTAAACGCTAAATATTTTTTAGCAGATTTTAGTTTTGTATTATGAACCTTTGCAATAAAACCTTCAACGGGTCATGACTTTAGGATTAAGTTAAAATCTAAAGAAACTTCACTGCGGAAGGCTAAGGCAGGAGAAACATTGCGACAAAAAGTTCCCTAACAGTCCTCTGTGTGCCAGAAGGGTTGTGAAGTAGCGTGTAGTGCAATGCCCATGAACTGTATTGTGTGATGATTGAAATGAACACCATCATTGTTAAATGACCTTGGATGGACGGAGAATTATTGCTGCACATAATTCTTCAGTATGAAGCAGCTACTTGTCAACCAAGCAAAAGTGAAAATGTTATTATGAGGGCCAGTGCGATGTCGTTTCCTGTGGAGGAGGCAGACATTATTTTTCAACATTACTCACTGTACTGGCCAAATATTACGATGGGAACTACGACTTCGAAGCCACTGTGTAAAAGCTGCTAAACCATCCATTAGTTGCAAAATCTTGTCAGAGCGTGCCATATGTTGCGCAACCCTACAAAAAGACTCAAGTATTTATTTCTGTGATGAAGTTTAGTATATTCTATTCTTCATAGTGACAGACATATTGTAAAAATCCTGATTCGTCATCCTCTTGTACAAATTAATACAATTTAAATGTTTAAAAGCAACCAATTTTACCACAGTGTTGTTTTTTCAGTAGATGTTTAGTGTCTCCTTTCCACATACTGTGTTGTTTAATCAGCAACATTCTCAAATCATAAGCTGTTTACAAACAGTAGGCCTGTATAAAGTCCTTAAAACTATTATTGCCATATTAAAGAATGAGATAGTGTAAAAAATACCTGGAACGTTACTACATTGACCATCATACTAAAAGCAGCTGCATAAAAAGACATTGCTACAAAAAAGATTATTACTGTGGTGTGCAGAACAAACGATTTTACTGTTTCATGATGTGTGACAAACTAAATTTATGTTCCAACAAAATTGCAGGAAAGTGTTTTTGTCATGTTACATTGAAGTACTCTCAGTTCAAAAATTCATCACGTTGAATTTTATCAGGAAACATCAGTGTAAAAACTCATTTTTAGTGAGAGGTGAATTCTGTCTAAGGATAATTTTAAAGAATGATGTTTGTAACCTAAAAAATTATCAAGAACCCCACAACAGTAACTATGCATCTTCAATAATTAGCAGGATCTTTTCGCTCAACATTTCGGTGTTATTTCACATAAAAGTGTCTCAAGGTTAAAATAGATTCATTCTGTACTGATTAAATTGTCTTTTGCTGAGGTAACGAAAGTAATACATGTGTAGGATCCATATTGTCGATATGCAGTATATGTAGCTATTTAAAGGTGGTTATGACTTATATTGTGTGCTCTTTTGCCCCTTGTTTGCTTTTCAGGTTACTATATCGGTTCCAATCATTCGAAATTAAAAATTGTTTGGTAAGAACTTAGTTCCACAGTGTTTAGAGAGATTAGTAAAATTAACATTGAAGTCTTACTGGACACGAGTGCCCCACCACTATGAGTACATTCGCTAATCACGGTCCTTTATAGGCGAAAACTGATCCATATAAGGATAGAACTGGGTGGGGCAGCGCAACCTTCAAACACAATGACAAAGATTACGTTATAGTGAACTCTGCACTGACTGCTAACATTAGGCACAAGAAACATCGATGCACCAGAAGACTCACGATAAACGTAGAGCGTGCCATATTCAGTCACAACTGTTACATGAAAATCTACATCGTGTTGGTCTGCTCGTATCCCCATTGTAAGGTTGCACTGAATCAAATATTTTTTGGTATCTCAAACAGACACAACTACCAAAACGTTCACTTGCTATCGGTTGCTGTTGCTGACGTGTGAGACCATACTGCTCTGCTTGAAAGAGTTGATAATGTGTCACCTTATATATGCCTTTCTGTTAAAAGAGCAGATCAAGTTTAAATACGACTCTAATTTAACGACTGTGTTGATGTACGGTTATAATATCCCATATGTGATTTACTTCTCTCTGTATTAAACCTAATGTGTAAGACGATGGCTGTTTAATGGTTTCTGAGTACTACTAGAATGTCAAAACAAGGATAAAAGAACAGAAAAAAAGTAATTTATTTACTTCCCACGACGATAACCAAAGCAAGCTAATTGCTTTCCTATGTTTAAATCTTTGACAGTATGAATTGAAGAGAACTTTATGCTGTCTGGGTGTGAATCTCTGGTGTCGAACTATAGAACAAGAGTGTGCCTGGAGATTCCTGTGACTTGCAGCGACCACCATATTGTACTTAGGCCAAAAGTATTCAACAGATCTTCCAAGGCTTTTACCGTTCTGACAGAATTACAGTTTCATCACCAAAATTCAAACGTATTAATGCTTCTCCCTGAACTTTATATTCCTTTCCAGTTTTCTTCATTATTTTACTGCTTACTTAGTTCACACACAGAATAACATTTACGACAGGATATCATTTGTATTTTGGTTGTAGCATGGTGTAAAACGTAGTATGCTTCCATATTTGTGATCAGTATAAGATGATGTAGTGTATGTGATACGTGCAGTGTACAATAAGTAACTGAAAATTTCAATACAAAATTTTAGGAAGAAAAAATTTTATGTTACCTATATTTTTTTTAGTATGGAACAGTATACTGCCCTACATCACAAGTGTATGAAAATAATGTGGCTTCATCCAATGAGAATCTGTCACGGATTAACCTGGCCAATTGAAATAAATGAGGGTTTAGATTAGCAGCACCATTATGTTTTCCCAACTGTGGACGACTGAGGAGTAGCGACTGAGAGATCTGAGGCAGCTGAATGAAGGCTAAAAGTTTTGAGAGCAGTTTTACTTGGGGCAAAAGCGCATACAAAGGTGGTGTTAGTACGTACCTACAAATTTTCATGTTAACTGAACGCATGAAATAGTGTCGTCATAGTCTGTGATGTGAAACAAACACTGCATGTATAATGATGATGTTACAATAACGTATTCGACGCTAGAAGCCGTAGTAACTAGGTGAAAGTAGGGTTTTTCAACGTTCCTAGGAGCAGGCTACGTTTTATGCTCGGTTTATTGACTAAATAAATTTCGAAGCCAATCTCTAAATGTCATAAAGGATGCAGCATAAGTTAGAGCCATTACAGATTCTCTTTTTGACCAAGTCCTGTACTCCCTACAACATTGCAAGTAATCATGTGGACTTACTAAAGACATATGCCTTAGATCTGAAACTCATTATGTCAGACCAAATTACTAACTGGTACCTCACTATTAAATTCATGATGGATACCGCTTTCTGAAGCATTTATATTTTGCCATGTTGCCTGCATGTTGAACTGGAGCAGTCTGAGAATGGCTCTTAACAGTTCTGGTATGTCGCTCCTTCCCATACTTCAGCATAGCGACTGCAATGTTTTACTGGTACGCAAAATAAATTGCTGGTTGATTATATGAGCCTATCAAAGGCTGTCACATATGGTACTCAATATTTCTGGAGAAGAGCAAAATGACGTGTTTTGAAAAACCATGACATACGTCTTGCAACATTTCTAAACTCTAGTGTATTGCACAGGCTGTGTTGCCTTCTTATCCTTTAAGGGTACTTTCTGTTGGCCTGTAAGGTAATGCAATGAGACTGACAGACAAACCTGGTGGCGCTATTTAAATGATTGAGAGTGAGGGCAATAGTTAGTATGCTAATAACATTTAATTTCCAAAAACAAGTCATAAATGATGCTAAACAAGTTATCGATTGAATACTCTAAACAACTAAGAGGTTATTTTACTACTCTACTGGGTGGATCCTGGGTGGCAGAGGCAGTTTAGCTCTCCTTTTGTCGATGGAACGTGTCACTCTCGACACCCTGCTGTGTCGGTTAGGCTCGGCACGTGCATCGACTGTGGTGTCACGTGACTCACTTGTCCCGCGAGAAGTGACCATTTCCCTTTGCAGCAGGTGGTCCCCCACTCCTGGGCTGCTGCAGCTGAATCATTATGGTGGCCCGCTCCGTTCGCCCCTCGCTGGCTGATGTGGACAATGCTGTCGAGTCTGCCATGTTGGTTCTGGACAATCCTCAAGTGAGTTGAAGTGCCATATTACAAAAAAGAAAATAATGATGAGTAAATTTTTTTTGCAATATTACTAAGGACTCAATATCCTAAAATAATTTAATGACTGAAGGGCCCTGTTAACGTTGTATGGATGTAAATTACGTGGTGTGAGGTGTCTTTGTTTGTGTGTGCATTTGTCTTTGTTAGTTTTCGGTTAGCTCTACTCCTGTCATGCACCCTAATTTTACGCTGGCTCTACCTCTATACCTCCACCAAACGTCCGTACTTCACCCAATACTAAATACCAACTCCTTTTTTTTCGATGTCTGGCAGTGCTGTATGCTGACGCTGAAGTAGTTAGGAACTGGGTCTACAGACTCAGGTCATGGTGATTTGCCTGAAATCTTTGTAGTGGCATGTAATTTTACATAGTACAACGATGCCTCCTGTCTCCTCTGTCAGGATCGCTGCCACTGAAATGAAACACAAGAATACTTCATTATATGTGTATATATTTCATTTTTCTAATATAAGTCTCATCCGTGGTCCATCATTTCGTTACTGCTTCGTATTTCCGGGTCAGGTGTTTGACACTCTACCGCGACTTGCAATAGTCCGTGATAATCCCCATACTCAGTATTTCGCCAATGGCGCTCAGATGGCGTTGGAAAAATTCCACCATGAGACAGTGTTCACCGCATGACAGGCGATGGCTCATAACACGCCAAGTCTTAGCGTCGACACGCGCACAGAGCGTGGACCGCTAGCACCATACGAAACACATCCGAAAATCGAGACGCACATGCTCTATGGCACGATTTACTGTCTTGACACCACGAAAAATATAAAGTGACGTATATTTGTCCGTTGGGCAGTGTACAAGAAACCACGGAAAGTAAACAGAAACGATTTCAGTGGCGATGGTGATACTTGTGAAGGCTCTTCTATGAGAATGCTATGGCAGAATACTATGCTCAATTGCTGTCAAATTGCGACAGGTCTCCTTGCTCTCCTGGGATCGGAAATCGGACAAAAATTGTGAGGTCCAAAGAAATAATAGCAGTACTCAGTTGTTTGGTGTACTAAGTATTGCAAAGTGCCTGGTTTGGTATGCCACAAAAAGGGCCATTTGTTGATGACATATAACTTGCAATGTAATTTTGATATAATCTTCCATCTACCAGTGAATGTTGGCGTGAAGATGTCACAAATACGTAACTCATTTGACCATGTTCTACAAGGACTCATGCTGAAAACCGATGGAAGTGAGAAACAAACAAAATAACACTGAACTACAACAAATGGAAAAATATGCTAAGCAACACAATATCAACATGAAATTACGTTAAATAGGTCATCCATGGA
The DNA here is from genome assembly GCF_021461395.2 of Schistocerca americana. NCBI lineage: Eukaryota > Metazoa > Arthropoda > Insecta > Orthoptera > Acrididae > Schistocerca > Schistocerca americana. Next base: position 190,607,519 of record NC_060122.1, on the reverse strand, counting down.
GACTACTTACAAACTGCACCTTTTCTTCCAGTAGCAGTTCTCTTGTATCTTCGTACTCTAACAGGTTAATATCGCTCGTTCCGATAGTTGCTGCTGCATTGTTTTGAGCTGAGTCCGCAGCGGCTATGTGTCATTTGCTGTTTGAAGTTTCTCCGGGTTATGTGTCCTCAATTATACGTATTCGCTACGTTGGTAATTCCATTGACCTTGACCGTTGTATTTCCCGCTATTGCTTTGCTGTTCGTCCCTAGAATCCTGTTGGTCCTGGTTTGAATTCTGTTGCTGTCTCCAATTTCAATTTCCTCGGTAGTTGTTGTTGTAATGATTATAATTTCCTTGTCTTCTTCGACTTTCCCATGTTGGCTGGTCATTCCCCTTGACGTTTGAATTTTGGTTTCCATTCGACCAATGTTTTCCCCCATTTCGTCCAGCGTCATTCCTCTCTCGCGAATCCGGCCAGTTACGATCATTATTTCTACATCTTTCCCTGGAGGTGTGAATTTCATTCACGTAATCGAGCGCAGTGTTGAAAGCTTCGATTGAATCGCTGCATCTACCGTTGAGCGGTTTCTGGTAACGTAAAGGTAACGTAATGTAGCAGTGCTTTAGAATTTCCTTGGGACTGTGTCTGGTTCTTCTTGACCAGGGATTCGAATAATATGACAGGAGTGTGGAATCCTGACGCTTCTAAGTCCTTTCCTAACATAATCTCCTTTTTTTATCATTTCGTGTGTGTCTTGCGACCAGTATATGCTAAGGAATGCGACCTTAAGGATACAGGGTACTATAAATGGTGAAAAAATCGAATTTTTACGACTTTATTAAATTCTATAGTCTTTCCTGATTACATAGATACATATATCACAGGGTTTCCAATGAAAAATAACGTACATGTACCAAATTTTAAAGTAACGGTCATGTATACCACCATGCACCCTTTATTTCTGTTACCTAAACCTGTAATATTTCGAAAATAGCTGTGAACTTCATGTTTACAGCGATTATTCGTATGATACATTACATATGTTGGTAACAAAATGGCCAAATGGCTCTGAGCACTATGGGACTTAACATCTGTGGTCATCAGTCCCCTAGAACTTAGAACTACTTAAACCTAACTAACCTAAGGACATCACACACATCCATGCCCGAGGCAGGATTCGAACCTGCGACCGTAGCAGTCACGCGGGTCCGGACCGAGCGCCTAGAACCGCTAGACCACCGCGGCCGGCTGTCCTCGGGAAAAATTACGCCTGTAGTTTCCCCTACTTTCTAGCCTTTCGCAGTACCAGCAACGCGAGGCCGTTTAAGTTTATGTAACAAGACCAGACCAGTAAATCATTCTGACTTTTTCCTCTGCGACAGCTGAAAAGGTTGCTGCCCTTACAGGAACTATACGTTAGTGTGTCCCTTCACCAGATACGCCTCCGTTGTTGGTGTACCTATGGTACGGCATCTGTATTGCTGAGTCACTCAGACCATCCCACTGACAGCAAGGTCCATAGTTCATGGAAGGGGAGGGAGTGGTTGCAATACATTGGGTGTTGCACACGGTTATTGATTTAATAAAACACACTATAAGATAGTTTAGTGTTAGCTGCCTGCGTACTTTTGCGTAGATACGTACTACGAGGTAGTTTGTTGTGTTTAGAGTAGTTGTTTATCGAGCAATAGTCTCGGGTCGTAATTCATCAGTGGATCGAGCGGAGAAACGCAAGGACTGGGATTCATGGTTGAAGTCAGCGTACTTCGTCCGTAACTAGTAATAGTGATGGGACAACTGAGATAGTAGTAACCTAGATGAACCATTCTGACTCGGAAATCCAAACTGTTACCATAATTTTAGTAGCTGAGCGTGACGAGTGACATTAAATTAGGATTTCGTAAGTGAGAATGCGATAAGTGAACACCTGAAGAGGCAAAATTTTGGAACATATGCTTTTAAATTGGGAGCTTAAGTAATGGTGACGCGTTGATTTTTTTGATTGTTCCTCCCGCTTAGGCTGTGAATAGAGTCTCTCGTTTACATTGGGACGTTTTGAAATATCCCCTTAGAAAAATTTCATAAATGACAGTGCTGGGAAACCTCTACGTTATTTGATTTACAAACAGCTGAGCAAAACTGAACGTACACAGACATTTCTCCCTTTACTTACTCTGATCATCACTAAACTGACACACAAATTTTTTTAGCGCAACGCAATCTGACTTTCAATAATCCCTACAAAAGAATGGCCCTGACTAACAATAACCTATACCTTTCGTGAATCACTTACCTCACAAAATTTTCGTTACTCAAACTACGGCAATAGAGCTTGCGCCAATACTGCCATCTGAATAAAGGATTCTAACTACTGTAGGCACTAAATGATAGGCATAGTCACCAAATGAAAGACTTTGATAGAGTACAAACAATGTATTTACCTTAATATGTTCAAAAGTTATCATATATATATTCAATATTGCAAATTTACTCTTTCTGATGGACACACGTCCAGGTCGTCCGCTCTCGAAATTCTGCCATCTCTCTCCCCACATCCACCACTGCTGGCGGCTCACCTCCAACTGCGCAACGCCACGTGCTGTTCACATCCAAGTGCCCAACACTACAATAGCAAATATTCCAACAATGCAAACCAGCCACAGACTGCACACAGCACAGTCAGTGATTTTCATACAGAACGCTACGTGGCGTTACCATCATAAAATCTAAACAGCATACTTACAGTTTTTCATTGTAAAAAACCTTACTGAAAAAGAGAAAAAATCTAATGTCCTGCGAGTTTTCATTTCCGTTCTAATATAGAAATCGTTTTACAACTAATTCAAAAGGGAGGGAAGTTAACGAAATTCAGTTTTACCAGCAGCGGGAGCTAGCTATGTCAGAGGTGAGATACAGACTGCAAATTGACAGTTGTTGATTCAGAGAGGTTAGTGCGCAAAAAATCGCTTACTACGCTCCAGTCCATTAAACCAGTAGAAAGATATTTCAAGGAAGTATTGAGATAAAATAAAAGGTGTTTATCATTTGAGAATATTTTACACAATTTTCTAAAGGTGTGACTTAATTATCTGTCTAGAGGTAGTAATAAGTAAGGAATAAATAGAGAACTGAATAACAGAGGTGGTGTTTAACGGAGTTTGTTGTTGTTGACTTGACTACATGCGAGTCTCTGGATTAAGCGTGAGAACTTTTTAAAAATCCATTAATATCGTATATGAACAACGCCCTGAAATTTTGGAGGTGTGAGTAACATATGGCGAGAATTACTTATTTTGACGACAAAAGTATTCTGAAGTACAGACGATACTGGGAGAGGAAAGGAAGTTTCTGGATTGCAGCTGATTCACATTAGTGTATATTTATTCCTTGTAGTACGATAAATACATCGTAAAAGTGTTTGGAAATATTTTTAGGTACGATTATTGAGTGCTACGTTTACGAAGTTTCCTCCTTAGCAACGGGTTGACTGGTACTTGTGTTCCTTTACGTTCATGATTAACAGGAAGTTAATTATAAAAGAGTTTATATCCATCTAATCCGGATCTCAGCAATAGTGCTAGAAGGTATAATTACCATTTCAGATAACATCTCTATTATGTGTTGTGTACGTCTACATTAATTCAGTATTTATACTTACCTGTGTACTTCTGATAAATAGGATGCATCTCTATGGCGTTTCTCCTTTATTATTTAGTAACATTAATTTTTTTATTTATTTTTTCTAGATTTTCTTTTGTACTGGAACTACGTTGTGCCTAAACGGTTTAAAACAGGGCAAATTAGGTGGACATTCGCGGGCAGCAATTTCGGCACAATGCAAATCCAGCTCTCGCTGCCACTAAATTAAAACAAGAGAAACAAGAACTTCCAATTCATGACACGACGCAGCGCACTACTGGGATTTAATTTAGATTTTAACCACAGGATCGTCTGGCAGCACAGTCAGCGCCCACAGTGCACGCGCAGAAAGCGTTTCTGCGGCTCCCGCCAGGAGGCACTATGAGCGCCGCTTTTCTGCAACTGCGAGCGTCTTCTCGTTCATGCGTATTGCCTTGTCCTGGCCTCCAAACTTTCGGCACCGTCTCTGTATTAACATCAGTTGTATCTTGGAGCAGTGGCAACAGCAGCTGTAGATGTCGAAGAGTTGCATCGACGAGGCACTGTGGAAGCTGCACAGTGTGATCCGTCGGCAAACCCGAGAAGTTTGTTTACAAAGTTTGCTGGTTCCTGTGAAACATGATTCGCTGACTAATCAACAGAAGCATGGGAGAGATGTCACTTGTTAACTGCCGGCTGCCGCCTGAAACGTCGTGTCCACACTGGACTCTCTCTCTCCCTGGCAACGGCTTTTAGACAATAACTTTTACGTCTTTAACTGGGACGTAGTTATTACAGTAATCTTTACGTATTATTGTGATCGCTAAGACCAACGGCCGCAGAGACCGTACTGGAAGCGCCCATTTGTGTAACGTACACTGAGCACAGAGAACTGGTTAACTTTGATCAAACTCTTTCACTGAGAATAATCACATCAGATGGCCACATCCTAGCCAACCTGACGTGGCCTGCTTTTGCACCTTGTAACGAAATACCCACTACCACCACAATAATATATCAAGGGTAAATTTCACTTCTTAATTTCATAAACAACGAGCAATTTTTATTCCGAAGCAGATGATGTTATTTCCAGGGTGATCCAGCAGCACCCAATTCTGGGTTTTCCGCAATCCACAGTTCTACGTGCTAGAGTTTCATGTTTCGTCGCTTGCTATGCGCTAGCTGTTAGTCCTACAGAAAAAATGGACAGGACTATTTTGTGGGAAGTTGAACCAATTTTGTACCGGAACACATTTTTGCTGGAAGCCATAGTTTTCGAGTTATCAAAGAAACAATGGCGTTTGAAGGTCACTTTTGTACGTTTTACTAGAATAATTCGAAAACTAGCTATAACATATCCCAGTACAAAATTTAGATGCATTAAATTTCCTAAAAAGGTCCTCTTCATTTTTTCTGTTGGACTAATGGTTTTCCTGTAGTGAGCGAGGGAATATGGAAATATTGCATGTGTCTTTCATGGTGTAGCGGATTGCATAAGATCCAGGGCTAGCGATAGCTGAATCACTTGTATGTTTGACTATTCTCGCAACATTTAGCAGTCGTCATACTAACTGAGTAGGGAGCGACCAAAGCATTAGGCAATGTAAACTGATGTCACCTGGCATCATTTATCGCATCTGATTAACTGCTGGTTTTGATTTTCTGCATACATCTTGAAATGAATGTTATTTAAAACGGTATTTATTAATTACCGAATTATTCAGTGGTCAGTAGTAGTATGCATAAAATAAGCAACCTAATATTGTTGTCAAAATATCTAAATTTGTTTCGAAGGAGAATAGTACTCATAGGGAGACTAGAGATGCATAGCGTTTTGGAAAAGTACCAAAAATCAAAACCCGTCGTGCCATCCCAACCTGTTCATAGAGTTCTTTGTGAGAGAGTAAAGTAGTCAGTCGTGGACATAGTGCACGAAGGATTTATCTGATATACAGTCGTATAAAATGGTACGTTTCTGTATTATGTAAAATTGCACAATCATTATACATAATGTAGATCAAATACTCCACAGTTATTGAACAGCCAGCTTTTACATTGATGAAATAGACGCCAAGACGTTGCTTGGTCTGGTTAACGGCTAACTGTAGTAAGAAAGTAGTATGTGGGAATGGTATCTACTGGATGGAGCGAACAGGTAAATTTGCTACAGTTGTCGGAATTAAGTATCATTGGTTTTGGAGTCTTGCGACTGATCTTTACAGTGATTACAGTACACAAATACTTTATAAAAAGTGTTGGGTTAAAATATGGAGGTGTAAATATATACTGCCACACAAATGTAAGTGCTTTACTTTTACATATATATACTATACTTTTAAAACAACTGTGAAGTACATAGCAAAGAGTAAGTACCATAGTCATTGGGGTTTCTTTCTGTTCAATTCACATATAGAGCGCAGGAAAAAGGATTGTTTAACTGCCCCTCTTCATGCTGTAATAAATCTATTGTTGTCCATACGATCCCTATGGGAGCTGAAGGTAGGAGGCTGTAGTACTGTAGTATATTCCCTGAGTCATCATTTAAAACCAGTTCTTCAAACTTCGTGAATATACATTCTATGTATAGTTTTCATCTGCGTTAAAGAGTCTGCTAGTACAGTTTCTTCAGTATCTCTGTGACGCTCTCTCTAGAGGTCAAACAAACTTGTGACCATTAGTACTCCCCTTCACAGTATACGTTCAGTGTAATCTGTAAGTCCTTACTTTGTACAGGTCCCACACAACATTCTTCAATGTGACACATAAGTGTTCTGTAAGCGATCCTCCTTTGTAGACTGATTGAATTTCCCCAGTCTAACACCTGCTTAACCTACGGCTGCGCCTATCTAATCATACAATTTCATATCCTTACAAAGTGCTATGCCGAGTTGTTCGTATGAAGTGACCAATTCCAACTGTGACTCAATGATAGTACAGTCATAGGATCTTAAATTTTCTCGTTTTCTGAATTGCACGCTTTTACATTTCTGAACGTTTAATGCAAGTTGCCAGTCTTCTAACAACTTTGAAATCTTACCACGATCTGATTTTTTATGCAGCTTCTCTGAGGCAGCACTTCATTACAGATAACTGTTTCATCTGCAAGAAAAGTGACATTGCTATTAAAATTGTCTGCGAAATGATTAACTTACAACATGAACAGCAGGTATCTCAATACACTGCCCTGTGGTATACCTGAAATTACTTCTACATCTGACAATAACTCTCCATCCAAGATAACAAGCTGCGTCTTCCTTAACAAAAAATTCTCAGTCTAGTCACAAATTGATAATCCATACGATCGTACTTTTCATAATACGCGTGCATGTTGCATTCAGTAAGATGCTTTCCTGAAATCAAGAAATGCTATAGCCACATGGCTGCATAGATCCAAAACTTGCAATATGTCATGTGAGAAATGTGTGATTTGGGTTTAGTATGATCGATGTTTTGGGATCCGTCCTGGTTGGCGTGAAGGAAGTCATTGTATCGAGATACCTCATTATAGTACTAGCAATCCGTCCATGCTACGCAACTGATTAATATGTATGGCAATTGGATATATACCCTATCTCCTTCCCCCTCTCTCAGTTTGCCACCTCCAACTCTCTCACTCTCTTTGTCTGAACTCTTTCCACCCCTCTCCCTCCAGCCCCTTCCCTCCGTCCTCCTCCTCCTGCCCTATCTCTATGTCCATTTCCTTTCCCTCCCTTCCTCTCTGACCTCTTACCCATCTCTCTGACCTTGAGCCTAGTTTATTAAAAACAAAATCTTGATTGGGAATTGGAATTGCTTAAGAGCAATGGGCAAATCGGCTGGGAATACTGATCTGTGGGGCATGACAGACATCTCTCTAAGTGATGAATGTGTAAGGATAATTGCTTTCAAGACAATATTCCACATAGTTTTAAATAGCGAGAAGTAGGATTACAAAGTTTTGGGGGATTCGATTCTGTATAGTACTGTAACCATCGGTTGATAAACCATATATACGACTTCACAGTTTTCTGTAACACCGACGGCGAGGAAGATAACAAAACAGCACAAGTTTGTCTACTCAATTTTTGTTTGAAATTATGCATAACGAGAAAGAACGTACAGGGTGAATCTCCTAAAATTTCGCCGGCCGATGTGGCCGAGTGGTTCTAGGCGCTACAGTCTGGAACCGTGCCACCGCTACGGTCGAATCCTGCCTCGGGCATGGATGTTTGCGATGTCCGTAGGTTAGTTAGGTTTAAGTAGTTCTAAGTTCTAGGAGACTGATGACCGCAGATGTTAAATCCCATAGTGCTCAGAGCCATTTGAACCATTTTGAACCTAAAACTTCCACCGCAAACATTATGGAAATGGAAAGTGCTATTGATGTGCGGTTTTCACAGACTGGATTGGGAGTCATGGGTTCGTATTACTAATCAATAAATAAATTGTAATAATACTCATCTTCTAAAAATATGTACATTGCCAATATTTGTGTGACGTGAAATGAAAATTAGAACGATCCAGTGTATCTTAGGTAACAGAACATACTCATTATTCAAAGGATGCACTGTGGGAAAACTAGTTACAGTGAAGACCATATTTTTCTGTTACGTGTGTTCAAGATATATCACTGACTGCTCAGTCTTCATTTCAGAGCAACTTCTCTGTTAACATACATAAACTACAATACCTATTCAAAATAGTTGATTTCAAAAACGTTATCGCTAGTTCTAAATGTTAAATACGCAATCGCACAGATAAACAAACACTGAACCATCATTATAGCGCCGTTTACTGCTTGCCTTATTACGTATTTGTTGTTTAATACTGTATGCTGTGTTTGGGGCTATTATGATTTTATGTGGGAGTTTATGTGTGGCGTTGGGCAGTGTTACTCAACTTAATGGACCCCATTTATGGTATTTATCTCACGCCCCAGTAATCTCGTCATTAGAGTGAATGGTTTATTGCAGCTAATGAACTGTCAATCACCACTCCCCACCCAAGGGGCCCTCCCCCCTACGTACGGTGTTTGGGTAAGGTTATTAAGTGTAGTAGCTCGAATCGGTTGTCTTATTATTAGATATATGTTACAAAATTAGCTTCCGTGCAGCTACTACACGCTGTTGCTGTTGTTTCAGTCAGATGCCTCACGATCAATATAAGGAACGGACGAATAAGGTGAAAAGAGGCGGCATAACCGCAACCTGTGCAACACGTTGTTCTAATCCACGCTGCTGTGTGGTCCTTGACGCGCTAATAAGCTGAAGCGTTAGTAATATCCAGGGAGTCAAATCAGATAACCACCACAAATAAAAAATCAAAACAGTCAGATACCAGAAAAGAACTTACAAGATATTTAATAATAATCTGGGTCGTTCATTCCGGTATTTGACTATAGACGTCCGATTCTTAGCTGCGTCGATGCGTGACTCAATGATCTGTTCTATGAGGCAATCAAGTTAGTCAATTCTTCGTTTACAGCTATAGAATGGAGTTCTTTGACATGTAGAACGTTGATCAATGTGTGCTAAGTTCCTGAACACCTAATTTGTGATTCGAAAACGGCATTTGCTAAGAGCGGTCTTCACCGTCGAACGGTGATATCATCGTGCAACCAATGAAATGTAGAAGCATCAGCAGAAATGTATTTGAGAAGGTTCTAATCAGGATTAGAATAATAATATTAGGCATGTGAGTATGAATGGGGAGAGGGTTTTAGATTAATTACTGTATTTTCGTTAAGGAATCAACGGCTGAATTAAACAGGTTACTGATAAATTTTGTCTATATTATTCAAGCATTTGCCAGTGGTTTAGTCAACACTGTGCCATTACACAGAGAGTTGAGAATAAAAGATTCATCGTCGAAGGAAGACTGAAAGGAGGCTCACTTGATGTCATCATGAGGAGAGGGTATCCTCAAAGAAACGCTAATGCGCAAACTCGGAAGAATGAAGAGCAGATTACATGATTCTCTGTACAGGCTTCTGTGATGACTGCTGGCAGTTCTTGCCGCTGTTCTCTAATGTCTTACCCCGACAATGAAAGAACGGTTATTCTACAGGACGAGGAGCAATGTCAATAGAAGTGTCTTGATGATGAAGTTTTGGAAGGTACAAAATTTTCTAAAGTGCAGATTACAAGGATTACATTTGTAACTCCATTCAGCGCTCGAAATCACAAATAAAATAAATTTGTGCATATCCATGATCCCATGTAACGATATCACCGCAAACAACATCGTACCACCTCTATCTCTTACAATACAAGTACATACTAAATACACAGAGATAACCAAGGCGTTTGGTCAGAGGGAGAGAGAGAGAGTTGAAACATTATGCTCCATGACTGAATGCAACATCGAAACATGGGGAAAAATGTGAATAAACCCCTTGCAGTAACGTTACTGAACCGTTGCTCGATTGTCAGTGTCTACTGGAACACAATCTTTGGCGTGAAGGGGGCGTGGCACCTTTGCCGCGAGTCTCGCTGAGGCCGTTTCCCGGGGGAGGCAGTGAGTGGACCAACACAGACAGCGTAGGTCTGCGGTGCAACGGGCTGGCTGTTTATTCTGCCACGGGTGTGACTGTCAAATTTGTCTGGCTCAGCATCTTCCGGACACGAGGTCCGTTCACCGGAGACGGGAGTGGCCACACTAACCCTTTGGCCGACCGGATTTGGAGGCAGACGGTGGTCGTTGTCATCCATCTCCAGGCGTGTCCACGTTTCTCCACTGTTTGCCATCGCACAGCAGCTTTGGATGCTTAGTTCGTTGCTTCCGTGCCCAGACCATGCTACATTCGTAAAGACCGATCTTGCTCCCCGGTGTGAACGTTATAATTGTGACTTGTTCGTTTCCTGTGCTTGTTTGTGGTTTGCTGCTTCTATATCGGACTCGGTCCAGCCTATCGTTATTGTTCCCTGTTCCTGTTGCAAGCCAACTGATTTCAGGAGCGTGTCTCTCGTATGAAATCATAACTGCTTCAATTTGGTAATTGTCATAGAGTTGTGGTTTGATTGCGACTTAAATTATTGGGGTTTTGGACTGATTGGGTTTATATATACAAACATATATTTACATTCAGTATGCCGTTTTCGTGTCTATTTTTCATCTGGTACGTTGTGCATCAAATCATGTAGTCACTTCCTTTAGTTGTTCGGAGCACGCAAGTTGTGTTTAACGTAGGTGAGATGCATCAGCCAACCTTTCGCGTCTACCTCCCACCTATGTTATCCGTCCCGCACAACAGTTATTTATCTTTTCCGCCTAATAGTGTGATTTGATGATGAATTTCTGTTGAGACTGAACTTTATTCTAATCAGGTTACCCTATTCTCTTGTAGAAATTTATCACAACTGTTTTGTCTACGCTGCCAGCGTGTAGTCTGACGACTTAAGTCTTTACTCGTTCTACTGGAAAGTTACGTCTCTATTCATCAAGCTATCCTTGTATGATGTACCCACTGTTTGCTTAGGAAACGGGGAGCGAGCAGCTTATCTAGCCTGCATTAAGTAATTTCGGGGCCGTTCGAACAACATTGCTCGATGTGTGGTTCCTTTAGATCAACCAGTTTTATTGTTTTTTTTTTTAAATTAAATCTGAGTTATTTGTTGTATTTTAGTGATACATATTCTACAGACTTTTATTGCCTGCCTGTTTTGATGATGATAATGGTTGGTTTGTGGGGCGCTAACTGCTCATTCATCATGTAGTGTAACGACGCAAGTTTTGTATGAATGATTTTCTTTTTGACATATGACCATGTGCAGACTTCGTCACCTAGGTCAGTTACAACACACTTCAAAATTATTTAAATTCTTTTTAAATTGTCTCAGAATGCTTCTTGAACGAAACTGTAAAACATCGTCATTTGAGTCGTATGCACAGAATTACGTCACTCAGTTCAATTGGTCTGCGCAAACTTTTCAATTTAAATGTCGTTTGTTTCTCCTCAGAAATTATATTAATGCAAGTTATCTGATTTAATAAATATTAGACCCACATTGAATAAACTTTCAAGTCTCAGACTAGCGATGAACGTTGTCAAAATTAATGATCTTGTCAAATATATTATTAATTCATTCACACAATTCTTCATAAATAAATTCTCGGAACACGTATTTAAACTTTAGTAGCATCCACTAGTTTATAATCTTCCTACATATAGACGTGAACCTGAGCCTTGACAAGACAGACCTGAACATTTACAACATGATTAACTTTCTATGACGTCATTCTTGTACAAACATTACAAATTCTTATCTTTTTTTCAATTTTTAGAAGCACGACGCAACAACTCGGTTTCAGGATCTTCTGTTGCTCTTTGGCTGTCGACCCGCGACGTATAGTGGCCAGCAATTTTCTCTCTGGTCCCGGCAGTGAAGATGCTGTCTCCGTTCGTTGCGCCGCCCTCTCCGTACATGAAACATAAAAAATAAATACAAAAGCTTTAGACAATTCACAACCATTACAAATACAGGGCTATTACAAATGATTGAAGCGATTTCATAAATTCACTGTAGCTCCATTCATTGACATATGGTCACGACACACTACAGATACGTAGAAAAACTCATAAAGTTTTGTTCGGCTGAGGCCGCACTTCAGGTTTCTGCCGCCAGAGCGCTCGAGAGCTTAGTGAGACAAAATGGCGACAGGAGCCGAGAAAGCGTATGTCGTGCTTGAAATGCACTCACATCAGTCAGTCATAACAGGGCAACGACACTTCAGGACGAAGTTCCACAAAGATCCACCAACTGCTAACTCCATTCGGCGATGGTATGCGCAGTTTAAAGCTTCTGGATGCCTCTGTAAGGGGAAATCAACGGGTCGGCCTGCAGTGAGCGAGGAAACTGTTGAACGCGTGCGGGCAAGTTTCACGCGTAGCCCGCGGAAGTCGACGAATAAAGCAAGCAGGGAGCTAAACGTACCACAGCCGACGGTTTGGAAAATCTTACGGAAAAGGCTGAAGCAGAAGCCTTACCGTTTACAATTGCTACAAGCCCTGACACCCGATGACAAAGTCAAACGCTTTGAATTTTCGGCGCGGTTGCAACAGCTCACGGAAGAGGTTGCGTTCAGTGCGAAACTTGCTTTCAGTGATGAACCAATATGCGAATCTGGGCGGTAGAAAATCCTCACGCATTCGTGCAGCAAATTCGCAATTCACCAAAAGTTGACGTGTTTTGTGCAATCTCACGGTTTAAAGTTTATGGCCCCTTTTTCTTCTGTGAAAAAAACGTTACAGGACACGTGTATCTGGACACACTGGAAAATTGGCTCATGCCACAACTGGAGACCGACAGCGCCAACTTCATCTTTCAACAGGATGGTGCTCCACTTCCATCATGATGTTCGGCATTTCTTAAACAGGAGATTGGAAAACCGATGGATCGGTCGTGGTGGAGATCATGATCAGCAATTCATGTCATGGTCTCCACGCTCTCCCGACTTAACCCCATGCGATTTCTTTCTGTGGGGTTATGTGAAAGATTCAGTGTTTAAACCTCCTCTACCAAGAAACGTGCCAGAACTGCAAGCTCGCATCAACGATGCTTTCGAACTCATTGATGGGGACATGCTAAGCCGAGTGTGGGAGGAACTTGATTATCGGCTTGATGTCTGCCGAATCACTAAAGGGGCACATATCGAACATTTGTGAATGCCTAAAAAAACTTTTTGAGTTTTTGTATGTGTGTGCAAAGCGTTGTGAAAATATCTCAAATAATAAAGTTATTGTAGAGCTGTGAAATCGCTTCAATCATTTGTAATAACCCTGTATTACAAAAATACATAAACAAAAACTAAATTAAACTTATATTCACCTGCAAACTGGGCTGACACTGGTGGATGGGTGACGCTTCAATTTCACGTCCCACTACAATCAGCGCCTGTACAAATTCCCAATCTGTACACGGTCCAGTCTAGCCACTTTCACGAATGATAATGCAACGATGAGGGCAGCACAGACACCCAATCCCCAGGCAGAGAAAATCCCAGACCCGGCCGGGAATCGAACCCAGGACCGCCGGCCGGAGTGGCCGAGCGGTTCTAGGCGCTTCAGTCTGGTTTCGCGCGACCGCTACGGTCGCAGGTTCGAATCCTTCCTCGGCCATGGATGTGTGTGATGTCTTTAGATTAGATGGGTTTAAGTAGTTCTAAGTTCTAGGGGACTGATGACCTCAGATGTTAAGTCCCATTGTGCTCACAGCCATTTGAACCATTTGAACCCAGGACCCCGTGATGAAGAGGTATACCTGTTTTGAAGACTGTTTTCCTATAATGTTATATTTGCTATAAAACTGTTATTTGGGGCGTTCTTGCGTTTCGTACTCAATCGTTTATATTCAGAACAAAGGTAAACAATTTTTAAAGAGATTGGTTTTCCATTATCGGTAATTGTTCTTAAATTGTATTGTTAAGTTGGATGGTTATGCCTTAATATGTGTAGGTCCTGTTTCCTAAAAACGTTACCCTATATAATGTAAATCAGAACACTGGGAGGAGTAGTGGTCTAAATAACAATTGATTTACTCTTTCTTAACGTCACATGGCAAATGATGGCTCAAGAAACGCCATACAAACATTTTTATCGGACAATCGGTTTCAGTAATATGCGGTCTATGGTGAACAAAGTTATCAACCGGGGATCGACACACCACACTAACCAGAACTGATCGCTTTATCTTTCATGAATGTGAGTCTGTGGTATGGCCCAAAAACTAGGCTACTATCAGGCATACATATACTATTGCACAAAGAAAAATATGGTTTCAAAGAACAAGGCGCTGAGAGGCATATATTCAGCTTTACGCCATTGCAGCGAATACTTTACCCTTCAGCAGGTGAGAGCGGCACAGCACGATGCGCTCGCCGAGCTGAGTCAGGAACGGCGGCAATGTGTTATTAACGGCACGCGCCCGGAAGTTTTCAAGTACACGGTCTCGCGTTCGGCTGATATAGAACGCATATAATACTTCTTTACGAGCCTCTGAAGCCCCGGTGGAGTCCAGTGTGCAGGTAAACCCAACTGCTGGACTGCCAAACCAATTTGACTCCGTGACACGCCTACGCGTGATGGAATATGTCAAACGTTTAGACAGCTGACTCAAAGCAAGTAAGTATACCCACACATTACTCGTTGTGCGCGTGATGTTAGAAACAGTACCTCTGATAGTTCGGATGGTGCCCTTCTTTACTAACAAAATGCCAGTACAAAAGAGACCTTCTCTTTCTCAACAGCTTTCCTCTGCAGCTCGGTAGCATAACACATTTACATGCTTGGACTACACCCACTTTAGCACAAGCCAATCACGAGCTGGAGGTCAGCATTCGAAGCTGGGAGACCACCCCCTTGCTCTGCATACACAGAGTTGACCAACCAGCGACTTAAAAAAATAATTAGGAAAAAAGGAAAAAAGATTAAGCTACACTCCCTCTTTCCCAAGTATTTACGTTGTGTCTTCGCTAAAAGCATGACTTGGATGTAACCACAGCCCTCTGTATAAATATCGTTATCTCCCCTGTTGCGTCCAATTCGAACTTTCTAAAGAACGGCTGTAAACTCGGCAAAAGCCTCCTGACTTCAGAAATATGTTTTGCAGCAGAGTCGGGACACCTGGGCGCCACTACCCTGTCACGCCGAATTCGCAAAAATTCTCTGCTGTCCTTTCTACCTACCAAGAGCCCATATTCTGCTTTATTTCCAACCATCAGGCTGTTCAGTGCGCCAGTCAAACCTGCAGCGACTGCTCAGCCCTAGTCAGCCCACCTGGACGCGGGCACTAAGCAACCGGCTCCAACCAACGTGTCTTCACAATGAGACTGGCCAACAGGGCTTTCAGCAAACGTTTTCACCCAAGGTCTGCAGAAAAACCTCTTCTCAGCTCTCAGCCGAAGTACGCTTTTACTGCTGCCAATTAACTCGGCACCCTCTTCCTTCAAGCACAGGTAAAGCCTACCGCTATGCCTTCACTAAAGCACAAAGGCAAGAGTGTCAACTACTGCCAACCATTTCATCATGTGAATGAAGTCAGATCATATCAGATGTAGCAACCAAGTAATAAAGATCCCCTTCCCTATGAACGTTAAGCAGCATGACACCGTATCAATAGTGTGAGTGCCCTGCAATCTCTCACAACCTCCCAGTTACAATTTTTTTCTTGGGGAGTGAGACGATTAAGGTGACACAGAACAGAAGAAACTGTGACACTTTAGTTGGGTGATTATCAAAGAAATGAACATGAATCAATCTTAGTTCACCATAAACCCTGTCCATACCACATTCAACCAGGGATCATACACACACTCTCTGCTGCATGCCTACAAAACTAAAGTGAGAAAAAAATGAGATGGGAGTACCATCAGGTCATATTCTTGTATATCCAGAGTTTGATGACAATTACTAAACGGTTACAGGGTTATGCAGATATTTATCTACTCATTCATCCTGAAACTGGGCCGAACAAGGCTATTTCTATAACCAGAATATAATATTGTTGTCTTGAGGATTCCCTGCCCCATAGAATAGTACTACCCCTGCTCAGTTGTACACATGGGTGCACTCATTCCTTGACAGAAGAGTCGACCATAAACGTTGTCACATGCATTCAATATAAAAGAATCATAGTGTTGTTGTGGCATGTGTCATCTGTTCAGCTTATTTCTTATACATGTGTTAGTCTGTTCATTTAGTACAAAAATGAAAGTGTCAACCCAACAAAAAAACATATAAATATCATAAAAAAGTGAAACTGCACAAAAAACAAAAAATAACGCATGCGTTCATTAAGAAGAAATAAATCTTGGTAAGAAAACACAGAAAATACATGTAATCTAGTTAAAATGACAACAGCATGCCGCATATAAAACAAATTAATCAAAGTCATCAAATATCTCCTACAGTTCCCTTCTCAAAGGTCTTTAGGGAGCCCAATTTCTTAAATTTACAATTGTCACACGAATAAACACAGCACCTCAAATGTGACAGGTTAGATGTGGCAGCTATACGGGATGAGTTTCACAAGGTGGGTTACCCCTTTTATTTCGCATGTACAGTACCGGCACCAGCTTCGGTGTGGCAGGATGTTCTCCTTGTCTGTGGGCAACAATCAGTGAATCACCAGCTGCCATCGTTGTCTGCGTCGTCCCGTGTCTCCAGAGACGTTAAGCTCTCCCATTCAGCACTCCGCAGCTTCTCCCTTTGGCCGCACATTTCATTCAGCGGTAGGTCCAGAAAGACCTTGGAAGCTGGAAGCGGCGGCAAAAGTAGGGCACTAGCCCTTTGTTGACAGCTCGTGGCACGCAGAGGCGCGTCCACTCCTGCCTCCCGATGACGTCATGTCGACCAGCTACCAGCTACTACCCTGCTGTCGCTAGGTGGGTCACTGCCCCCCCGCCCCCCCCCCCCCCCCCCGCGGCGGACAACGTTGACTGCGCCACTTTAGCACGCCGTCTCCCCCAGCTGTTATGGCTGCCCCGTTGTCAGTGTCCTCTCCAACTGCCTGATGCATCGCCATCCAGTCAGCTCCCATAGTCTGCACAATGCTTATATGTGGGCTTAGTGCCATGTTTTTTATGAATATGTTCACGCGATGAATACAGTGAGAATTATAACAAGACTGTAAGAAACTTTCTGGCAGATTAATCAATCTCATTGAAGACTGAAAGGATAGCTTTACATGATTAGTCCAAGAAAAGCAAAAAAAAAAAAAAAAAAAAAAAAAAAAAGAAAAGTGCTTTACAGAGCTCGTTGGACAAAAGATAAAATAAAAACCGATTCTGTTCTACAATTGCTCCTGGATTGTATTACAGCTATAATTTTAAATGATTAATTTTCTGTGTCTAAATCTTTATAATCTTAAGTAGTGGTGAGTTCATGATGTTATAATGTATGAGAGTGTACTCTTAATTTCCCACAACCTTTCATACAACTCCAAGTACTAAGCTGAATTAGACTACACATTCCATTCAGTCTCTCTCAAACCATCTAAATGTACTACTTATTCATGCAAGGCGACTTCTATAAAAGATATACGATCTACTGAAGGTACTACAGATTACTTCCCCATTACTTAGTCCCAATGGTGGCACTAATGCTGTTGTATAGCTTGAATCTCTATGAATGCCGATGTCACCAGTCTGGTCTCTCTGCTATGTGGACAAAACAATTCTGCTGCGAAATTCTCTTCTTGCTGAAACTGACACAAAAATTTCTCAGATTGGTGTCCAAATTTTCCACTGCAGCTGATGAAACAAAGATACAAAAAAAAAAAAAAATCAGTATTAGCGACATTTGACTGCAGAGCTACATTTCTTCCGTTCCTCTCTTTCTGGGCAAGAACACACCAAAGTGACTCGCACATTCCATGCTCACGCCACGTAGTACAAACTATCGCCCAAGATCTACCACTCAGGCGCTCGCGAACCATGCGACACAAATAAACAACGAAGTTTCCGTTGTGAAATCGGCACATTTCTACTCTCAACAATTGTAATTAGTCTGCTCTGGGATGAACATCTATACATCTACAAACTTGATACGTGTACAGTGGAATTCTATCAATCCCTAACTTTTACGACTAGCAGTAATGGGAGAAGTCATATGCGAATTACCATTGTGGATCACAAAAAAATGTAAAGTAATGATTGTTGTCTCTAACACTATTATAACTAAACAAAACTTGTTCTACTAAGCTTATGTTTAGCTGTCATCGACCATTAAAATACCTGTGGTTTGTTCAGAACAGGAATCTTCCAGCAACGGTTCTTCGAGATGGTCGTATCTAAGAATGCTAATGAGGCTAGGTCCGAGTTCTGTTGCAGATGCTTTTTGTGCCTCTTCCGCATTTTCAACTATTCAGTGACGTTGGTTGTCATTTCCTCGCGCCCCTCGTCCTGGGTTCGGTCCCGAAATATCAGTTTCCTCGGCCTGGCCTCCATTTTCGTTTCCTCCGTTATTGATTCGCGCACATCTTCCATTGTGATTGAAACCGGATCCATGATTTCGCCATCCGTTGTTTTGTGGTCCGTAACCTTCATTCCTCCTTCCATTCCAGCCTCTACGGTTCCCATTCCAGTCTCTTCGTTGTTCCACTTCATTACTTCCGAAATTTCCCTACCGTGAATGGTTCCCGTAAGGCTTTCCATTTCGTACATTTCCATTACTATTATTATAGATGTTATGTTGTGGACACGACATAGGGCTTAAGACGTATCTGTTAGAATTTCTTCTGTATTCTCTGATATTTATTGCTCGGAAAGCGTACTCTAGTTAGTAAAGAGTGTTACGGGAAGTACTGACCTCCACATGACGCCAGCCAGGTAATACTTGTTGATATGCTGACGGAAGTTTGGTGTTACAGTGGCGTATGATTTCAGCGGTAGAGCATGGTACGTCATGATACTTGTTCTTGCATAAAGGAACTTAACTGGGATTTAGTAGCCTGAACTCTCGAAAGCTCTGCCTGAAATCATCTCGTACTTTCTGCGCTCTTGCGTTCCTTGGGGCAGTAGATATTCAGGAAGCTGTCCTTCAACACCTGGTAAATCCTACACGTCGCTGATATTCCGCACATTTTCTACGCAACTGACCCTTGCAGGTGCCTGCAAATGAAGCCTGATTTGTATTTTAAAGCCCAATTTGGGGGTAAAGAGAGGTCAAATTGCGATATCCAAGTGCGTGGGCGAGTAAATTTACCCTCATCTCGGAAAATTTCGAATTTCCGGACTTGTAATAAATGTTGAAAATCGAATGGCGTTTGGTCGACAACTTTCGTGCTACGGAAAATATCAGTCTTTTGGACGTCGTCGTTCGACATCCCCTGTGTTGCCTCCACGGCTTCGAGAAAATGCAACGGTCATCACCATGTCCCCTGCTAGCTACTAACGGTATGCACTTATCCGTGCCGCCCGAAGTTGTTTCTGGTCCTGTTACGTCCGCGCATGGCTGTATTTGAAATTATTACCTTAGCGCCTCCCCCAATTTCTTCTCCATGCGCGTGTTTACAGCTTCCTGTTGAGGTCTGAACAAAAGAAGAGTCCGGATCTCTTCAGTCTCGCTCACTGGAGTCGCAGTTGTCACTTGCGAACTAGTCCCTAATTTGCACAGTTCAGACTCTAATTTGTCTATGGCTGCTGTCGCATGAAGCTCTGTGGCTTTACGTATTTTCGTGTCGATGCGCAGCTCCGCGTCATTTGGCCCCTTTTCCTCCCCTTCGACCTTCTTGTTCAAATTCATCACTGCGTGTCTTCCTTGCTGTTCTGTGTGTTTACTCGTTTTCGATGCTTCAGCTGCTACTCGCCTTGCTGAAGTTGCTACTGCCTTGGCGCCCTCTGCCGTCTTATAAGCATCATGTGCCATCTGTAGACTTTTGATTGCTTTGGTGTTTACTTTACTTAGGTTTTCCTGTAGTTGATTTGCCCATGACGTGTTCCTCTCGCATCTGATTTACCTGAGCAAAATGAGACCGGGGGTCTTGGCTGTCGACAAAAGTTTTCACCCAGGTTCTGCAAAAACCTCCCCTCGGCTCTCAGCCGCCGTAAGCTTTTACTGCTGTTAATTAACTCAGCACCGTCTTCCTTTGAACACAGTTAAAGCCTACCGCTGTACCTTCACTAGAGCACACAGGCAATAGCGTTAACTACTGCCAACCATTTCACCATATGAATGAAGTCAGAGCGTATCAAATGTAGCAACCAAGTAATAAAGATCACCTTCCCCTCGCAGGTTCGAATCCTGCCTTGGGCGTGGATGTGTGTGATGTCCTTAGGTTAGTTAGGTTTAAGTAGTTCTAAGTTCTAGGGGACTGATGACCTCAGAAGTTACGTCCCATAGTGCTCAGAGCCATTTGAACCATCACCTTCCCTGTGAACATTAAGCAGCATCACACCATATCAAAAGTGAGAGTGCCCCGCAGTCTCTCAGAATAATAATTTTGCCCAGTCCTTTCGCACCGAGGCCAGTAGCGCGTACCACTTACCAGTTAATTTCAATCTCTTAGTAGCAATTACGAGATAATATATGCCATTTTCCTCTACGAGGTAGAACGACATACAAGTTTAGTATCTGTCTGAAGAAACCTAGAGCAAGTAATGGATATTATCTGGTAGCTAGTATACCTACAGCCGTTTGTCGAGTATTCTCAAAACTATTTCGCCATTCATGTTCTAAGAGATTCCAGCACTTTTGTGCCTTCATTTCATAATGGTTTCTCTCATGTCGTTGCTAGAGTCAGAAACTAAAGAAAACTAAAAATATAACATACTATTCGCATCTGTCTGTACTTTACCTGTATAACTACATCTGTATCTACATCTACATCCATACTGACGGTGTGTGGCGGAGAACACCTTGAGTACTTCTATCGGTTCTCCCTTCTATTCCATTCTCAGAAAGATTGTAGGTATGCCTCTGTGTGGGCTCTAATCTCTCTAATTTTATCCTCATGGTCTCTTCGCGAGATATACGTAGGAGGGAGCAATATACTGCTTGACTCCTCGGTGAAGGTATGTTCTCGAAACTTCAACAAAAGCCCGTACGGAGCAACTGACCGTCTCTCCTGAAGCATCTTCCACTGGAGTTTATCTGTCACATCCGTAACTCTTTCGCGATTACTGTAACGAAGCGCGCTGCTCTCCGTTGGATCTTCTCTATCTCTTCTACTCTTCTATCAACCCTATCTGGTACAGATCCCAAACCAGTGAGTAGTATTCTAGCAGTGTGCGAATAGGTGTACTGCAACCTACTTCCTTTGTTTTCGAACAGCATTTCCTTAGGATTCTTCCAATGAATCTCAGTCTGGCTTCTGCTTTACCGATGATATATTTTATGTGGTCATTCCATTTTAAATAACTCCTAATGCCTACTCCCAGATAAACTACGGAATTAACTGATTCCAGTTGCTGACCTGTTACATTATATCTAAATGCTAAAGGATCTTTTTTTCTATATATTCGCAGGACATTACACTTGTCTACATCGAGATTCAATTGCCAACCCCTGCACCATGCGTCCATTCGTTGCAGATCGTCCTGCATTTCAGTACAGTTTTCCATTGTTACAACCTCTCGATATACTACAGCATCATCCGCAAAAAGCCTCATGGAACTTGCGATGTTACCCACAAGGTCATTTATACGTATTGTGAATAGCAACGGTGCTACGACACTCCCCTGCGGCACACCTGAAATCACTCTTAATTCGGAAGACTTCTTTCCATTGAGAATGACATGGTGTGTTCTGTTATCTAGAAACTCTTCAATCCAATCATACGATTGGTCTGATAGTCCATATGCTCTTACTTTGTTCATTAAACGACTGTGGGGAACTGTACCGAACGTCTTGCGGAAGTCAAGAAACATGGCATCTACCTGGGAACCGGTGTGTATGGCCCTCTGAGTTTAGTGGACGAATAGCGCGGCCTGGGTTCCACACGATCATTTTTTTCGAAACCCATGCTGATTCATAAGGAGTAGATTTCTAGTCTCCATAAATGTCATTATTCTTGAACATAATACGTGTTCCAAAATTCTACAACTGATCGACGTTAGAGATATAGGTCTATAGTTCTGCACATCTGTTCGACGTCCCTTCTTGAAAACGGGGATGGCCTGTGCCCTTTTCCAATCTTTTGGAACGCTACGCTCTTCTAGAAACCTACGGTACACCGCTGCAAGAAGGGGGGCAAGTTCCTTCGCGTACTCTGAGTAAAATCGAACTGGTATCCGATCAGGTCCAGTGGCCTTTCCTCTCTTGAGCGATTTTATGTGTTTTTTTCTATCTTTCTGTAATCTATTACGACATCTACCATTTTTTCATCTGTGTGACAATCTAGGGAAGGAATTACAGTGCAGTCATCCTCTGTGAAACAGCTTTGGAAAAAGACATTTAGTATTTCGGCCCTTAGTCTGCCATCCTTTGTTTCAGTACCATTTTGGTCACAGAGTGTCTGGACATTTTGTTTTGATCCAGCTACCGCTTTGACATGAGACCAAAATTTCTTAGGATTTTCTGCCAAATCAGTACACAGAACTTTACTTTTGAATTCGTTGAACGCCTCTCGCGTAGCCCTCCTCGCACTACATTTCGCTTCGTGTAATTTTTGTTTGTCTGCCAGGCTTTGGCTACGTTTATGTTTGCAGTGAAGTTCCCTTTGCTTCCGTAGCAGTTTGTTGTACCACGGCTGCTCTTATTCATCTCTTACGATCTTTATACATCATATGTATAAACCTCGAGGTACACCATCTCATGTTAGTACATTACTGGTCGCAGGTACCTATTACAAAGTGGTAGCATTCACCTACATTTGCATCTACATGACTACACTGCAATTCACACATAAGTGCCTGGCAGAGGATTCATCGAACCACCTGCAAGGTATTTCTCTACCGTGCCACTCTCGAACAACTCGCGAGAAAATCGAACACGTAAGTCTTTCTGAGCGAGCTCTGATTTATTTTATCATGTTGATCAATTCTCGCAAAGCAGGTGGCCGTCAACGAAATATTTTCACACACTGAGCAGAAACTTGGTGTCTGAAATTTCGTACCACAAAGAGCAACGCCCTTTTTTCAATGACTGTCACACCAATTGTCGTACCAATCATTGATATTTTTTCCCCTATTTCGGAATGATACAAAACGAACCACCTTTCATTGAAAGTATCCGATGTCCTCCGTCAGTCCAATCTAATGCGGGTCCCACACCGCACAGCAATACTCCAGAAGAGGGCGCACAAGCGTAATATAAGTAGTCTCTTTAGTAGACCTGCTGCATTTTCTAAGTGTTCTGCCAATAAATTGCAGTCTTTGGTTTGCTTTCCCCACAACATTATCTTTCCGATCGTTCCAATTTAAGTTATTCATAACTATAACCCTGAAGCATTTAGTTAAATTAACAGGCTTTGGATTAGTGTGATTTATCGTGTAACCGAAATTTAATGGATTCCTTTTTTAGTGCTCATTTGGATGAGTACGCACCATACAGATATCTTCTCTAAATCACTTTGCAATTGCTTTTGACCATATGGTGACTTTACAAGAAAACTTCACCTGCAAACAATGGAAGAGGGCTGTCAACTAAATCGTTTATGTAGATCAGGAAGAGCAGAGGGCCTATAACACCTTATTGGGCAACGCCAGATAATACTTCTGTTATACTCGGTGAGTTTCCGTCAGCTACTAAGAACCGTGACTTTTCTGACACTAAATGGCGAATGCAGTCTCACTGCTGAGTCGATACATCTTAGGCAAGTAATTGCACTAGAAGTCGCTTGTGAGGAACGGTGTCAGTACCTTTCTGGAAATATAAAAATATGGGATCCATTTGACCTCCCCTGTCGATATCATTACTTCCTGAGAATAAAGAGACAGTTGTTCTCCAAAAGAACGTACTTTCTGAATCCGTATTGATCGTTTGTCAATAAATCATTTTCTTCGAAGTAATTCATAATGTCCGATCACAGAATATGTTTCAAGATCCTATTGGAAATCGGCGTTAGTGGTAAGGGCTTGTAATTCAGCGGATTATCACTTTTTCCTTTCCTGGGTATTGATGCAGGGCAACGGCCTTGCCGGAGTAGATACACCGGTTCCCGTCAGATCACCGAAGTTAAGCGCTGTCGGACGTGGCCGGCACATTGATGGGTGACCATCCGGGCCGCCATGTGCTGTTGTCATTTTTCGGGGTGCTCTGAGGCTCGTGATGCCAATTGAGGAGCTACTCGACCGAATAGTAGCGGCTCCGGTCACAGAAAACCATCATAACGACTGGGAGGGCTGACCACACGCGCCTCCTATCCGCATTCTCATCTGAGGATGACACGGCTGTCGGATGGTCCCGATGGGCCACTTGTGGCCTGAAGACGGAGTGCATGGGTATTGGTGTGTCACGTACAACTTTACAGTCTTTAGGTGCGAATCTTTCGACGAGGTAGTTGTTGTGTATGACCTATTGTATCAGCATACTCCGAAAGAAACCCGACTTGTCTATATTCTGAACCGCAGGCTTGGCCTCTGTGACGTACACTGAGGGGATGGAAGTCATGGGATACATCCTAAAACTGTCCCGTAAATACTTTTGCCCGGCGTAGGGCAGCAACTGGGCGTGGCATGGACTCAAAAAGTCGTTGGAAGACCTCAGCAGAAATACTGATCCGTGATGCCTCTACAGCCGTCCATAACTGAGAGAGTGTTACCGCTGTAGGATTTTGTGCACGAACTGACCTCTCGGTTTTGTCCCGTACAAGATTGATGAGATTCATGTCGGGTGATCTGGATGGCCCAATAATTCGCTTGAATTGTCCCGAATGCTCTTCGAACCAATCGCGAACAACCGTGGCCTGGTGAGACGCTTGGGAACATGAAGTCCATGAATGGCTGCAGATGATCTTAAAATAGCTGAAAACGACCATTTCCTGTCAATGATTTGCGCAGATGGTCCAGAGAACCCAGTCCATTCGATGTAAATACACCTCATATTATTATGGAGCCACCGCCAGCTTGCACAGTGTCTTGTTGACAACTGGGTCCCTGCCTTCGTGTGTCAGATGCCCAGGTGATGTTGTGCTGTGAGCAAAAGCACTCGCGTCGGCCATTTGCTGGCATAACCCATTAATGCTAGATTTCACCGCACTGTCCTAACAGGTACCTTCGCCGTACGTCCCACATTGATTTCTATGGTTATTTCACATGTGTTGCTTGTCCGTTAGCACTGACAATGCTAAGCAGAGAACGCTGCTTTCGGTCGTTAAGTGAAGGCCGTCAGCCACTTCGTCGACCGTGGTGAGAGGTAATGCCCGAAATCGGATATGCTCGGTACACCCTGACGTTATGGATCTCAGAATATTGAATTCCCTAACGATTTTCGAAATGGAATGTCCCATCATCTAGTTCCGCTTACCATTCAGCATTCAAAGTGTCTATATTCACGTTGTGTGGCCATAACCACATCGGAAACCTTTACGCATGTATCACCTGAGGACAAACAACTGCTTGGTTTTATTTTCCTTTATTGTATTTCAATTCCCCATCGGGGTGGTCTGGCAGCAGCATATGCGCTGCTCTTCAGCCGAAAGACATAGAACAAACAATAGAAGACATTTAAAAACATGCAAAGGAGAAAATATGGTGAACATAGATATAAAAAAGGGGGAACATCATGGAAGGCATGAGACAAAAAAAAAGGGCGACTGTAAAATGGAGATAAAAACCGTAAAAAAGTTGCGCACACGAGAGACCACACACTGGGACAATTAAAAGAACACAAGGCACAGTATGCCCGGAGCATATAAGCATCGACGGATGGCGTAGCACATAACAAACACTGACAGTGAACCTCAAGGCAGCACACAATTAAAATCACACCTCTTGA
This sequence comes from Schistocerca americana, assembly GCF_021461395.2. Classification (NCBI taxonomy): domain Eukaryota; kingdom Metazoa; phylum Arthropoda; class Insecta; order Orthoptera; family Acrididae; genus Schistocerca; species Schistocerca americana. The sequence goes on along the minus strand of NC_060122.1, from coordinate 190,581,567 downwards.
CGCACAGGAGAAACTAAATACAACACTGACGTGGGACACTGACGACGATCAAAACGGACGATCTGCCAGGCGCAAGGAGATGAGGAAGACCGGAAGAAGGGTGGGTGGGAGGGAGGGTGGGAAGGAGGGAGGGGCAGAGAGGGGGGAGATGGGAGGGGGGCGCGCTGAAGAGGGCCGGGTAGGGAGGGATGTGGGAAGGAAAGAGGCAAGGATGGGGTGCCAGGTCTCGGGGGGGGGGGGGGGGGGGGGGAGGAGGAAAATCCGCTCTGGCAACTGCTTCGTCAATGCACCGCTCTTTTATTCCCTGTGTACGCGGTACTACCGCTATCTGTATATGTACTTATGCCTATCCTATGATGTTCGCCACCTCAGTATAAGCTACTTTGCTCCACTGTACTTTGGTATGCTTGGTGCTTAACACGCGCCGTTTAACATCTGGTCTGTTTATTATTTTGTTTTCTTGGAAACTGTGTTTTATATCCTTGGCCTCCCCCCTTTCTGCGAAACTAACATTTCTCCTCCTCTCTCTTGCGCAACGCGCCAGCTACCTGTACTTCAGACTTTGGGCACGCTCTGGGAGTTGTAAGCGTAAGGGTCTGAGGCCTATGAAGATAGACAGGAAGCTGGTCACTCGAGGCTTCGCGATCACCCCGCCGGCTCTGCTGTTGAAGTGATCTCAGACAAAAGATATCCTGCTTCTCCCCAGTGAATCCCCAGGGCGCCCGCCAGCCTGGTGAAACTTTCATGCGACTTAAAAAGCAGTCTTACGTCAGAGCAGGAGGGAGTAAAAAAGGGCAGGCGGCCCTCCGAGTGGCAGAGCATGTCCGGAATTAAGGATGAACGCCTCGTGGCAAATTGTCCGCATCTGGACGGGTTTTCTTTCATTTCTGCTTTGCTGAATAGCACGGCGGATGGAAACGTCTGAGGGACGTAACTCGGAAAAACTGTAATTGCAGTAACAATTAGTTCCTTTGTAGTAACAGTGAAATTTAAACGTTGAGAACAGCTCATTTTACGAAAAGGTCTCACAATATAACGTTAGAAGCAGCTGGCAGCCGTTCTTTACACTCGACGTCTTGAAAATAGCGAGGGCGATTACGTAACTAAAAAATAACTTTATTCTAAGCTTGACGTAGGTGGAAGCGATAAGGTTAGTAGATCTACATCTGATTTCTGACCTTGTACCCATCAGAATATTTGCTCCAAGTTTATACAGATTTATTTATTTATTTTATTTTTCGAGTCCAGGACATAAAATAATTAAAAAAACTAATATGTATTGATTCACATAACAAATTTGCAAAATTAAATATGTATTGTAGTATTTACGACACAGATTCAATAATATATACAAACAAGCAGCAGATAAACAAGCAGCAAAATGATTATATTTTTTGACGGGCCCAGTACTCGGCGGTTATCACAGAAGTTTCGCTGGCTGCAGCAATATCACTGATAGTGCACGCAGCCGGTAGGTTCCTGCAGACTAGCAGATGTTGTTCGTCCTGTATGTCACCACACTTACAAGTTTCCTCCTCAATACTGAAGGCCCACTTCCCGAGGTTGGCTTTGCACCTTGACACCCCAACTCGCAGTCTGTTCAAAGTTCATACAGTTTATACAGATAACTAGAGGTGGTACAGCAGGTGTGGTTATATAAAATCCACTCTCCTCCTACTACCGATACGTTAACAACTTTGATACTGAGGTTCAAGCTATAGATTCAGCTTTGCTACCAACTTTGTGCCCGACTATAGCATCCTATAATCATCCAAAGCTGGTAGTCACCAACAAAATTGCCTGTATTGCACCTCATTATTTAAGGAGGAATATTTGTCGCTAGGTACAACCCATCTTCGAATTCATGCCGATGAAGTGGGAAAACAAATAACGAAGAGTATATTATATACCATTGTAATTCATGATAATGACGTAGGAGATCAAATGGTCAAGAGGATATCCCGTATCGGAATTCATGGCAATGTGATGACAGACCAGACGGCTGAGACTGGTACTTCAATCCATCAAACCCAAAGTCAATCACTCAAATAAACCTCCCTAACAAAACTAGTAAATGACTAATTTCGGAAAGATTGTGAAAAAATTTATTAACAACGAAGAGTAACATTAAGAGGCAAGGAGACCTGTTACACAGTGCAAAAATTATTTCAGTAAATGCATTGCAAACCGAAGTAGGAACAGAATAAGTAATCATAAGTCATGGTTTTGGAGGTAGGTATTTGCACGAATTCGTACTTTTCATCACTTAAGAAGTGTAATTTGCAGTAATGACGTCACCGTCATTAACTGATTTAAACTGCTTACATGAGAAAAAATACAAAAATGTAAACTTGAAAAGGTATCTAACAATGTTAATCAGAAAATACTATTCGTGGGTTTGTGAGGTAAAAGTGGTTCAAATAGCTCTTAGCACTATGGGAATTTACATCTGAGGTCATTAGTCCCTTAGAACTTAGAACTACTTAAACCTAACTAACCTAAGGACATCACACACATCCATGCCCGAGGCAGGATTCGAAACTGCGACCGTAGATGTCGCACGGTTCCAGACTGAAGCGCCTAGAACCGCTCGGCCACGGCGGCCGGTGACAGACTAGATAGTTGAACAATATGATGCATATACGAAAACCAAAGTGTGATGGTAGGTGACAATGAAGAGGAACGTACAGCGAAAAATAGAAATCGGAGAATATAAGGTTGCTCGTTATCGCCGTACTTGTTTAATTCTTTCATCGAAACTACAACTACGAACTTCAGAGGAATAACACCAGTTGCATAAAAGTTTGCAGGCTACACTGCCAAAACAGCTGTTAGTCAAAACATGCGCAGAGATAACTTTCTACTTTTTAGACCTAATCGAGATGCTTTGAATTTAAAATCATTGGTAAAAAAACCAAAATCAAGGCCGTAAGTGAATTAAAGATAAAAATCAACTCCGCAGACGATAGAAGAGGATTACAACGGAAACTCGAAAAGGCTATGTTGCAAGAAGAGTCGAGCGACAAAAGAAGTAGGTTCAAAATCACAAAAAGAATTGCGCTAGATAAATTTTATTCCAGTGGAGGAAGACACTCTACGCGAAAAAGTAGTTTGTAACGAAAAATAAAAGCAATCTATCAATGTATTTGTTTGGAAACTACTTCTGTATGGCTGTGAGAGCCAGACACTATTGGTGAGTGAAACTCCTAGCAGAGATAGAGATGTGTCTCTGTAGAATGACAACGACTATCAACTCGAAAGAACATACAACGAAGATACGAGGTGTCAATGAACAGAGAAAACTTATACCAATTACACTGAAGGAAAGGACATCAATGTACATGGAGATCGATTTTGATCCGATGACGGCATATGCCAGCTGGGGGTAGTTGATGTACTTATAATGGTTTTCTACATCTTCCGCCAACAGTTAACCGTAGTGGCATAGCTACCAGAACGCCTTCTGTTGCAACCCCTTAATAGGGGACGCTCACAGCCAGAAGGCTCAGAGTGGTGCAGACGTGTGAAGCAAGGAGGCAACCGTGCCAGTGGGACACACTCATGCCCTCTACAGCCAAATGAGTATGAGAGGGGTCAAAAACTGTCACCTTCTGAGGGGCAGGCTGGTCCTTTCGGGAAACTGCTACACACAATGGACGTGCTGCGTTAGTTGTGCAACGGTGCTGATATTAGTGACCACGTGAACTTAGGAAGTGGGAATGAGGGGTACACTTAGGATGGAAGGTCAAGGCCTCTATATTGTCACTCCCTAGACACAGCAACGAGCAATTCAAGAAATATATTAACAATTTATTTTAGACCACATTAATTAATCAAATAACAAACATACAACCAACATGTGGGCATCATCAAGACAATATATGACAGCTTAATTCTTAAGCAAGCTGGAAAAAATTGTTTAAATGGCTCTGAGCACTATGGGACTCAACTGCTGAGGTCATTAGTCCCCTAGAACTTAGAACTAGTTAAACCTAACTAACCTAAGAACATCACAAACATCCATGCCCGAGGCAGGATTCGAACCTGCGATCGTAGCGGACTTGCGGTTCCAGACTGCAGCGCCTTTAACCGCACGGCCACTTCGGCCGGCCGCAAGCTGGAAATTACAATTACTTAACGAACAGTAAATTACATCAGAGTGATTTAAAGAAATATGGAATGTGACACCACACACACACACACACACACACACACACACACACACACACAAACACACATATATATATATATATATATATATATATATATATATATATATATATATATATATATAGGGTGATTCAGAAAGAATACCACAACTTTAAAAATGTGTAATTAATGAAAGAAACGTAATATAACCTTCTGTTATACATCATTACAAAGAGTATTTAAAAAGGTTTTTTTTCACTCAAAAACAAGTTCAGAGATGTTCAATATGGCCCCCTCCAGACACACGAGCAATACCAACCCGATACTCGAACTCGTTCCACACTCTCTGTAGCATATCAGGCGTAACAGTTTGGATAGCTGCTGTTATTTCTCGTTTCAAATCATCAATGGTGGCTGGGAGAGGTGGCCGAAACACCATATCCTTAACATACCCCCATAAGAAAAAATCGCAGGGGGTAAGATCAGGGCTTCTTGGAGGCCAGTGATGAAGTGCTCTGTCACGGGCTGCCTGGCGGCCGATCCATCGCCTCGGATAGTTGACGTTCAGGTTTCATAACTAACCTTTTTCGTAGGACTCTCCGTACAGTTGATTGTGGAATTTGCAGCTCTCTGCTAGCTCTGCGAGTCGATTTTCCTAGGCTGCGAACAAATGCTTGCTGGATGCGTGCTACATTTTCATCACTCGTTCTCGGCCGTCCAGAACTTTTCCCTTTGCACGAACACCCATTCTCTGTAAACTGTTTATACCAACGTTTAATTCACCACCTATCAGGAGGTTTAACACCATACTTCGTTCGAAATGCACGCTGAACAACTGTCGTCGATTCACTTCTGCCGTACTCAATAACACAAAAAGCTTTCTGTTGAGCGGTTGCCATCTTAGCATCAACTGACGCTGACGCCTAGTCAACAGCGCCTCAAGCGAACAAATGTACAACTAAATGAAACTTTATAGCTCCCTTAATTCGCCGACAGATAGTGCTTAGCTCTGCCTTTTGTCGTTGCAGAGTTTTAAATTCCTAAAGTTGTGGTATTCTTTTTGAATCACCCTGTATATATATATGCGAGTTTATAAAACGGGCAGTGACTCCAGGCTGACCTGGGCACAATGTGACTTTACTTAAAATTCCGGAATCAGTAGAACAACCATCCAAACAACACCTAAACGCCGGGGCCCAACCGGGAGTCACTTCCCATTAGACGGCACGTCACAGCTTCTGTGCACCGAAGCGGGACGTGGCGCCGCTCCCACGCACGCGAGTTCGCAGAAAAACTGGAACACACACAGGCCGCAGAAAACACGGCAGACACCAAGCAAGCATCAATTAATATAAGTTAAGAACCAATAAAAAATAATTTTAAAAAAGTTAATAAGTAATTTCAATAAAAGTCTAAAATATCACATTTTTAAACTCTCATAAGCAAAGAGTATTTGCACATATCATTAAAGCCAACAATGTGTACAAAGATGAAATGGAAATAATTTCAAGATAATATTACGTTAGCCGGCCGGTGTGGCCTTGCGGTTCTAGCGCTTCAGTTTGGAACCGCGTGACCGCTGCGGTCGCAGGTTCGAATCCTGCCTCGGGCATGGATATGTGTGATGTCCTTAGGTTAATTAGGTTTAATTAGTTCTAAGTTCTAGGCGACTGATGACCTCAGTAGTTAAGTCGCATAGTGCTCAGAGCCATTTGAACCAATACTACGTTATCCGAAGGCACAACTTCAGCACAAACTAGGTTTGTGCATTTTAATTTCCTTGCATAGGTCTGCAATTTACTGCAGATAGTGTAAGCTTGGTATGCAGAAAATTACAACTAGACTATGACCTAATATCTTCAGTAGCTTACAGTCACTACATCTTTCGGGGACGCTGATTTCCTTAAAGGAAGTAGTGACTGCTGGTCTCCCTCCGGTCACACACCTTGCCGGCTGCTCTCACTTCATCAACACATACACTAGACCATTCAACCAACCCACAAGTGTCAGTCACTACAACGCAAATGGTTCCACGAAACGAAGGCACCAAAACCACTTACACCTCCGATGGAAAACGTTGTTCGAGATGGTCTCGAGGAAAGTGTCTGTTCGAGAAAACAGGAACCAAGGCAAGGTGACGAACAGCGCCCGGAGTTGAGATCAGGCAATTGCACCACTAACTCGCGACCTTCCTGCAAGGTAGACCGGCCGCGCCGCTGTTAGCCGTTCGAGGGTGTTTTGCTCCTTCGTCCCCTCAAGCACGTGCTAGCGCCTCGTAGCGAGTCCCATGACCAACTCCCCTACCGCAAATACCCGCCGCCAGATCACACCAGGGGCAAAGATCGTAGTACAGCTTGGTAATCGATAGTACTGCCAAAGAGCTGGTGTGTCATAAAAGGCGAACCACGGCTAAATTCTCACATCAGTAGAGAGGATTAAGGACGTCCAAGCAAAACAGGCAGCCGCCAGATTAGTTGTACTGCAAGGGCAGCAGTGGTACATCGTACAGCTACCACAGCAAAGATGAGAGGATTTGTGATCCCAGAAGATGAAGTCATGAACCGGCTATGAGTAATGGTTCTAGGGGCACGTACACCTCAAGTCCTTCGTCCGTAGATGACACAGCATCGACATGCACGGCTCTGCCGGTGACGTCAGAAGATCACCTGGAACATGGAACGCCGCGCCGTGGTTTAATGACACGAATGCACATTCTGATAGCACTCAACTGATAGTCGTTTGCGCGCACGAGGAAGATCAGTTGAATCTGTGCATTCGTGCAAGACAAATTGGCCCCTCATCAGTCGTTATGCTCTGTGGTTGCGATAAACTACAACTCCATCTTTGGTGTTTCTCTACGGGAAGCTAACTAGAGCTAGGTACTTGCAGAATGTTGTTATCCTGTTCGTTTACCGTTCTTGCAAGAGGAATGTAATGTGTTGTTCCAGGAGGATAATGCACGTGAAAATCAACGCACGCTGTAAGATGTGCAGCAACTTCCCTGTCCAACACGATTTCCAGATTTGTCTCCAATCGAGTACGTGTGGGATATGATAGGATGAGAAGTGACAAGTGTGACTCGTAAAACAACAACTTTTACGGAACTACGTCAACACCTCGAGATGGCATGTCAGTATGCATCCCAGTACAGCCCTCGGGCATGGATGTGTGTGATGTCCTTAGGTTAGTTAGGTTTAAGTAGTTCTAAGTTCTAGGGGACTGATGACCACAGATGTTAAGTCCCATAGTGCTCAGAGCCATTTGAACCCAGTACAGTATTCGCCGGATGTACGAACGGTCTACACCACGTACCACTATGGGTGTTTTATCATGGTTGGGTACCAGGGATCTCTGACCCGATTGTGGTGTTGATACGTAAACGTATGTGAGCCAAATGAAATGTTGCAACAATAAATCTTAAGTGAAATGGAAACCTCTAACAGGGTGTACTTTTTTTTTTTTTTTTTTTTTGGCAGTGTATCCAAGAAATCGACGAATGTCTTCTGTGCTTCATGAGTGCGGCTGTCGATGCAAGCGTAAAAAATACGCACTTCAGTCTCTCCTTAGCAAACCCATCTATATAAATAAGAGTAAATATTCCTTTACAAGTTTATCATCTATCCATTCCAAAACTATCGTCCGTTTGGTCATAAAAAATAAACTCATGAGAAAGATATTTTATTGACAGTAACATTGTACTGTATATCTACTTTACAGTGTGCTCCCTGCCGCCGTTGGATAAGCAGCTGCAGCAGCAAGTCGTATACTCGTAGCTCACTCATTTGTTACATAGTTTAATTCTTAATTTCTTTGCGTGTTTTTGGTACTTGCATTGTTTAATTCATAAATTTCGGGCGTATTATAGTATTTGAGAGTGTAGCATCGCGTTTTAGTACCTGAATAGTGTAAATTCGCGTAGTCTCCATCCGCCACCGAGCAGTGTCAGCAGTGCGCAAGTAGCAGCATTACTGCATTTACTAGGCAATCTTGTATTTTAATAACCGTTTAAATTTTGTCAATTTGTTTGCGCTCTCCGCTCTCTGTAGATTAGTTCAGACGTTCTTTGCAAAACAGTTTTTAGCATGGATAGGGACTGCAACTGCTGTGTTCGGATGCAGGCTGAGTTGGCATCCCTTCGCTCCCAGCTTCAGGCAGTGTTGGCTTCGGTCACACAGCTTGAGGCTGTTGCCAATGGGCATCACTGTGGGGGTCCGGATGGGGGTTTGTCGGGGACGGCCAGCTCGTCCCACACATCCCCTGATCGGACTACGACTGTGGTTGCCCGGGATACTGCCTGCATTGAGGCTGATCCCTTACCTGTGGTAGAGTGTGAGGTCGTCTCAAGGTGTGGCAGGGAGCGAAAGACATTCCGGAGGGCTGAACGGAAAGCCTCTCCAGTTTGTCTGACGAACCGGTTTCAGGCTCTGTCTCAGGCTGATACTGATCTTCGGCCTGACATGGCTGCTTGTCCTGTTCCAGAGGTTGCCCGTCAGTCTGCAAGATCCGGGCAGTCGCAGAGGGTGGGCTTACTGGTAGTTGGGAGCTCCAACGTCAGGCGCGTAATGGGGCCCCTTAGGGAAATGGCACCAAGAGAGGGGAAGAAAACCAATGTGCACTCCGTGTGCATACCGGGGGGAGTCATTCCAGATGTGGAAAGGGTCCGTCCGAATGCTATGAAGGGTACAGGGTGCACCCATCTGCAGGTGGTCGCTCATGTCGGCACCAATGATGTGTGTCACTATGGATCGGAGGAAATCCTCTCTGGCTTCCGGCGGCTATCTGATTTGGTGAAGACTGCCAGTCTCGCTAGCGGGATGAAAGCAGAGCTCACCATCTGCAGCATCGTCGACAGGACTGACTACGGACCTTTGGTACAGAGCCGAGTGGAGGGTCTGAATCAGAGGCTGAGACGGTTCTGCGACCGTGTAGGCTGCAGATTCCTCGACTTGCGCAATAGGGTGGTGGGGTTTCGGGTTCGGCTGGATAGGTCAGGAGTCCACTACACGCAACAAGCGGCTACACGGGTAGCAGGGGTTGTGTGGCGTGGGCTGGGCGGTTTTTTAGGTTAGATGGCCTTGGGAAAGTATAGAAAGGGCAACAGCCTCAACGGGTGCGGGGCAAAGTCAGGACATGCGGGGACCAAGCAGCAATCGGTATTGTAATTGTCAACTGTCGAAGCTGCGTTGGTAAAGTACCAGAACTTCAAGCGCTGATAGAAAGCACCGAAGCTGAAATCGTTATAGGTACAGAAAGCTGGCTTAAGCCAGAGATAAATTCTGCCGAAATTTTTACAAAGGTACAGACGGTGTTTAGAAAGGATAGATTGCATGCAACCGGTGGTGGAGTGTTCGTCGCTGTTAGTAGTAGTTTATCCTGTAGTGAAGTAGAAGTGGATAGCTCCTGTGAATTATTATGGGTGGAGGTTACACTCAACAACCGAACTAGGTTAATAATTGGCTCCTTTTACCGACCTCCCGACTCAGCAGCATTAGTGGCAGAACAACTGAGAGAAAATTTGGAATACATTTCACATAAATTTTCTCAGCATGTTATAGTCTTAGGTGGAGATTTCAATTTACCAGATATAGACTGGGACACTCAGATGTTTAGGACGGGTGGTAGGGACAGAGCATCGAGTGACATTATACTGAGTACACTATCCGAAAATTACCTCGAGCAATTAAACAGAGAACCGACTCGTGGAGATAACATCTTGGACCTACTGATAACAAACAGACCCGAACTTTTCGACTCTGTACGTACAGAACAGGGAATCAGTGATCATAAGGCCGTTGCAGCATCCCTGAATATGGAAGTTAATAGGAATATAAAAAAAGGGAGGAAGGTTTATCTGTTTAGCAAGAGTAATAGAAGGCAAATTTCAGACTACCTAACAGATCAAAACGAAAATTTCTGTTCCGACACTGACAATGTTGAGTGTTTATGGAAAAAGTTCAAGGCAATCGTAAAATGCGTTTTAGACAGGTACGTGCCGAGTAAAACTGTGAGGGACGGGAAAAACCCACCGTGGTACAACAACAAAGTTAGGAAACTACTGCGAAAGCAAAGAGAGCTCCACTCCAAGTTTAAACGCAGCCAAAACCTCTCAGACAAACAGAAGCTAAACAATGTCAAAGTTAGCGTAAGGAGGGCCATGCGTGAAGCGTTCAGTGAATTCGAAAGTAAAATCCTATGTACCGACTTGACAGAAAATCCTAGGAAGTTCTGGTCTTATGTTAAATCAGTAAGTGGCTCAAAACAGCATATCCAGACACTCCGGGATGATGATGGCATTGAAACAGAGGATGACACGCGTAAAGCTGAAATACTAAACACCTTTTTCCAATGCTGTTTCACAGAGGAAGACCGCACTGCAGTTCCTTCTCTAAATCCTCGCACAAACGAAAAAATGGCTGACATCGAAATAAATGTCCAAGGAACAGAAAAGCAACTGGAATCACTCAATAGAGGAAAGTCCACTGGACCTGACGGGATACCAATTCGATTCTACACAGAGTACGCGAAAGAACTTGCCCCCCTTCTAACATCCGTGTACCGCAAGTCTCTAGAGGAACGGAGGGTTCCAAATGATTGGAAAAGAGCACAGATAGTCCCAGTCTTCAAGAAGGGTCGTCGAGCAGATGCGCAAAACTATAGACCTATATCTCTGACGTCGATCTGTTGTAGAACTTTAGAACATGTTTTTTGCTCGAGTATCATGTCGTTTCTGGAAACCCAGAATCTACTATGTAAGAATCAACATGGATTCCGGAAACAGCGATCGTGTGAGACCCAACTCGCTTTATTTGTTCGTGAGACCCAGAAAATATTAGATACAGGCTCCCAGGTAGATGCTATTTTTCTTGACTTCCGGAAGGCGTTTGATACAGTACCGCACTGTCGCCTGATAAACAAAGTAAGAGCCTACGGAATATCAGACCAGCTGTGTGGCTGGATTGAAGAGTTTTTAGCAAACAGAACACAGCATGTTGTTATCAATGGAGAGACGTCTACAGACGTTAAAGTAACCTCTGGCGTGCCACAGGGGAGTGTTATGGGACCATTGCTTTTCACAATGTATATAAATGACCTAGTAGATAGTGTCGGAAGTTCCATGCGGCTTTTCTCGGATGATGCTGTAGTATACAGAGAAGTTAGAAAATTGTAGCGAAATGCAGGAAGATCTGCAGCGGATAGGAACTTGGTGCAGGGAGTGGCAACTGACGCTTAACGTAGACAAATGTAATGTATTGCGAATACATAGAAAGAAGGATCCTTTATTGTATGATTATATGATAGCGGAACAAGCACTGGTAGCAGTTACTTCTGTAAAATATCTGGGAGAATGTGTGCGGAACGATTTGAAGTGGAATGATCACATAAAATTAATTGTTGGTAAGGCGGGTACCAGGTTGAGATTCATTGGGAGAGTGCTTAGAAAATGTAGTCCATCAACAAAGGAGGTGGCTTACAAAACACTCGTTCGACCTATACTTGAGTATTGCTCATCAGTGTGGGATCCGTACCAGATCGGTTTGACGGAGGAGATAGAGAAGATCCAAAGAAGAGCGGCGCGTTTCGTCACAGGGTTATTTGGTAACCGTGATAGCGTTACGGAGATGTTTAATAAACTCAAGTGGCAGACTCTGCAAGAGAGGCGCTCTGCATCGCGGTGTAGCTTGCTCGCCAGGTTTCGAGAGGGTGCGTTTCTGGATGAGGTATCGAATATATTGCTTCCCCCTACTTATACCTCCCGAGGAGATCACGAACGTAAAATTAGAGAGATTAGAGCGCGCATGGAGGCTTTCAGACAGTCGTTCTTCCCGCGAACCATACGCGACTGGAACAGGAAAGGGAGGTAATGACAGTGGCACGTAAAGTGCCCTCCGCCACACACCGTTGGGTGGCTTGCGGAGTATAAATGTAGATGTAGATGTACTTTTCCACATTAACACACTTTTTGTAACGATGCACCAGTTTCTTTCACCCGTCTGCATAGAAGTCTGCCGTCTGGGAATTGAGCTAGTTGGTAGCGCCAGTCTTAAGTTAAATGTCGTTTGTAATAGTTGTCCACACAGTCACTTTTTCAAATGCTGCAACAGTAAATAGTCGCTTGGTGCAAGTTTGGGACTATACGGATAATGATCGAAAAGATCCCAATCAAAATCTTGAATTCCTTGATTTTGGCAGCAGTGCTGGGACGTGCGTTGTCGCGAAGGATGGAATGGAAATGAGTGTTTTGAGTCATTGGCCGGGAGGCGCCTTACGGGGCAGGTCCGGCCGCCTTGGCGCAGGTCTTATTACAATCGACGCCACATTGGGCAACCTTCGCGCAGGAAGGGGATGAAATGATGAAGACAACACAACACCCAGTCCCTGAGCGGACAAATTCCCCGACCCAGCCGGGAATCGAACCCGGGTCCCTTAGGATGGCAGTCCGTCACGCTGACGATTCTGCTATCGGGGCGGACGTCGCGAAGGATGATTATGCCGGATGAGAGTTTTCCAAGGCTTCGATTTTGGATCGTACGTCTCAGTTTAGGTAGCGTTTCTTCGTATACATCAGCTGTAACTGTTGACCCACGGTTCATTAAATGAATCAAAAGTACTCCCCTTTCGTCCGGAAAACGGTAGCCATCGTTTGTCGTTGGACAACGGAGATCGCTTAAACTTTTTTGGTTTGGGTGAATTTGAAGCGCGCCACTGCACTGACTGTTGTTTCGATTCCGCATTGTACGATATCGACGACTCGTCGCCCGTATCAGTGAGGGAAAACAAATCGTCTATATGTTGTCTATAGGGCTCCAACACTGTCGTGCACTACAAATTCTTTACTCTGTGTGCTGCAGTGAAAATTTTTGGAGGCACCTCGCGCACTGTTTGTGAAAATAAAGCTGTTCAGTTTCAGTCCTGTACATTGATGTTAGAGGAATGTTTTGGAATTCATTAGGTAGACCACTAATCGTCAATCGCCGATCACTTTGGAGTTTTTGGTTCACTTGATCAATGATGTCATCGGACCGAATACTGGACCTGCCACACAGCTGTTCAATATGAACACTTGTGTGACCAGTTTGAAATTCTCGACACCATTTTCGAACTTGTTTGCCACTTATTATTCAGGTCCATGCACTAGGCACAACGCAAGATAGATTTCAGTAGCTGAAGAACCTTTCGCCAGCAAAAAATCTAATCACACCGTGAACCTCACACCTGCCGGCAAGTACGATTGTTCGGATATCGCCATCTGCTCTCACCGACTGGCAAACGACTACTGAATCAAAGCTACGCCCCAATATTTTCCCACGCTGCATGCTCGAAACTTCATTCAGGCCTACCATCAGTTAAGTAATGGTCACCGGGTCTTAGTTTTGGAACAGGCCACGTAAACCATTCTGCAATGAAACTTACTAAATTTTCGCTGCACATGCCGTAATATTGCCACATCAGGCATGACGTTTCAATTTACTAGGCTACTTCGATACTACTAACTCTGTTCGCAGTATACACTGCGTACTGTATCCACATATATCACTAAATGTGCTAGCAAATTTATATCACTGCACGACACATAGATGAGGACATACGACGTCAACAACATTGAGATGGGTGAGAAACTGTGGCATTAGGCATTTCGTTTTGTTTCATTATTTCTTTACTACCACATTTCCTGGCAACATATTTCACAAAGGTATTAAAAAGAAGTAGGTAAAACCACGGGTGTATTTCAACACAACGTTGTGTCAAAAGTTCAAATCAGTCGGTCAATAACTTTACGAGATTTGGGAATGGGATGTTTAACATTGCTACCTAAAATCTCGAAGAGTTTTTGCACGATTTACTACAAATTTTTACACGGCAGTCTAATAAAGCTGCGAACGGGCTACTACTGCTACTGCTGCTGCTGCTGCTGATGCTGCTACTACTACTACTACACTGCTGATTATGAATTTGCAATAACCAAGAACAAGACCCACAGTCTGGAGGAAATTTGAATAGAAGATTTGTTGGATGGTGGATGCGGGGGGGGGGGGGGGGGGCAGGAGGGGGGGGGGAAATGTTGTATCTAGGAATCCTCCATACTCGGTTCGCTAGACAAAATATCAAACAACTCCCACTAACGAGTTTTACCACAACAATTAAATACTTAACTTTGAGTATACATGATCATCCACAAGCGTGATTACATCAATGTGTCGCAAGCGATGGACGACGAACAAAATAATCAATCTTCTTCGTGGTAGACAAACACAAGTAACATTAGTGGTCCTAGCAACCGGTTCTAACAAAATCCACCAAATTAACTGCTGTGACTGCTGATCTCTGAGCTACACTATGTGATTAAAAGTATCCGGACACCACCAAAAATATACGTTTTTCATGTTAGGTGCATTGTGCTGCCACCTACTGCCAGGTACTCCATATCAGCGACCTCAGTAGTCATTACATATCGTGAGAGAGCAGAATGGGGGGCTCCGCGGATCTCTCGGACTTTGAACGTGGGCAGGTGATTGGGGGTCACTTGTGTCATACGTCCGTACGTGAGATTTCCACACTCCTAAACATGCCTAGGTCCACTGTTTCCGATGTGATAGTGAAGTGGAAACGTGAAGGGGCACGTACAGCACAAAGGTGTACAGGCTGACCTCGTCTGTTGACTGACAGAGACCGCCGAAAGTTGAAGAGGGTCGTAATGTGTAATAGACAGACATCTATCCAGGCCATCACACAGGAATTCCAGACTGCATCAGGATCCACGGAGAGTACTATAAAAGTTAGGCGGGATGTGAGAAACTTGGATTTCATGGTCGACCGGCTGCTCATAAGCCACACATCGTGCCGGTAAATGCCAACCGACAACTCGCTTGGTGTAAGAAGCGCAAACATTGGACGATTGAACAGTGGAAAAACGTTGTGTGGAGTTAGGAATCACTGCACACATGTTGGCGATCCGAGGGCAGGGCGTGGGTAAAGTGAATGCCCGGTGGACGTCATCTGCCAGCGTGTCAAAAGTAAAATCGGAAGGGGTGGTGTTATGACGTGGTCGTGATTTCCATGGAGGAGCTTGCACCCCTTGTTGCTTCGCATGGCACTATCACAGCACAGGGTTACATTGATGTTTTAAGCACCTTCTAGCTTCCCGCTGTTGTAGAGCAATTTGGGGATGGCGACTGCATCTTTCAGGACGATCGAGCACCTGTTCATAATGCACTACATGTGGCAGAGTAGTTGCACGATAATAACACCCCTGTAATGGACTGGACTGCACAGAGTCCTGACCTGAGTCCCATAGAACGCCCTTTTATGACGCCAACTTCGTGCCAGACCTCACCGACCGATAACCATACCACTCCTCACTGCAGCACTCCGTGAAGAATGGGCTTCCTTTCCCCAAGATGCCTTCCAGCACCTGATTGAACTACGCCTGCGAGAGTGGAAGCTGTCATCAAGGCTAAGAGTGGGCCAACACCATATTGAATTCCAGCATTACCGATAGAGGGCGCCACGAACTTGCAAGTCATTTTCAGCCAGGTGTCCAGATTCAACATAGTGTTGTAGAGATTGCTAAACATGACGCTGCAATGTGTCAGCTAACGAAATGGCTAATGTTCAATCAGCTATGTAGGTGGGCTGCCACCAGTCAGGCGCTGCGCTTATGTAATCATCACCTAGGGGCTGCTGCTGTCGCGGAGTCGTCCTGGGAGGAGGTCAATTAGCGAGTGATTGGCTGATCTCTTCTGAAAGCCTCCTCTTCTCTGTGGTTCCCGACTGGCCTGCCGGCACTTTCCTTATGCCCTATTATATGTCTACAAGGGGTTGGTTCGTAGGACGAGGAACCACCGTAAAATAAATGAATCAGAGTCTGTGTCGGTTAGGGTTAAAGGAGCTGTTAGTTGTAGAAAGATTAAATTTGTCGGTGATGTCACACATTACTATAGAAACTGAAATAAACTACCTATCATTTCCTTATCAGATGTTTATTAAAAACTCAGAGAAATAAATTAATGATTACACACACAGCCAAAAAGAAACTTATTGGGTCATGGTAAATGGCTCGTCCCAAGGCATCCAAATACTGAATCACTTACAAACACTGACATCTCAGATGGGTGAACCGAGCCGTTTGGGGGGGGGGGGGGGGAGGGGGCATTAGCACCCATCTTTGATCATATATTACGAGGCCTGTTCAGAAAGTAAGCTCCGATTGATTGCCAAATTGAAACCACAGTGAACATCAGAAATGTTTTACTTGTAACAATTAGCTACACCTTTCAGCTACTTCTCTACGTAGTCGCCGTTCTGACTTAGACTTTTCTCATAGCGTTGTACCAACTTTTCAATAGCCTCATCACAGAAGGCAGCCGCCAGTGCTTTCCGCCAATTCTCCACGCTGGCCTACACCTCGTTGTCTGTGTCAAAACGTTGTCTTCAAAGACAGCGGTTTATGTGACCAGAGATGAAACTCAGGGGGAGACAGTTGCGGACTGCATTGTGGGTAATCTCACATTTCAATTTGAAAACGATGCAGGAGCATCTTCATTGCCCCTGCAGAATGCGGCTGAGAATTGTCTTGAAGAAGAAACAGCACGACAGTTACGTAATGTTAGCTGCATAGCTTCAGGCGAAATTTCTCACCAGGCCCTCGTACTTGGCGGCAGACACTATTTTCTAGACATCTTTACGCATTCACTGCGAGCTCAGAAATGAGAAGAGCGACGTGATGCTAACTGGGGTTATACTAGAGACACTGCCCAACACATCTGTGCAAAGCTTTATCGGATTTTCATAGTCGTTTCCATTTCGCGACCGATCGGAGCTTACTTTCTGAACGCCCCTCGTATATACCGTGCACATGGCAGTGGCGAATTTGATTGTGATGTGGCGCTGCAATTCGTCTGTGAAACGAGGTACATGCATGCGCCAAGTCGATGAAGGATCTCGCCTCGCGCCCACCGTCTGTTGTCGATAAAAATGAAAAACCCAATATCATGCGGCGCGAAGCGATACTTGCGGCCTTCCTTGGGCACCGGACGCTGAGGAGGGTGGAGTAGGGGAAGCAGTGTCCGATGGCGACGGCCGTGAAGCAATTCCGCCGGCGATGATCCATCTCGTGGACGCGAACGATAGTAGTCGAGAAACTGCTGCAACGCTTGACCCCTGGTGTGTGCGTGCGAAGTTTGACTATCTCCTGCTTCAAGCTGCTGACAAAACGTTCCGCTTCGTCGTTCGACTGTGGATGGAACGGTGCACTAGTTAGATCCTGTATGCCTTGCGTTCACAGAATATTTCAGATTTGTTTGACGTGAACTGAGAGCCGTTGTCCTACACTGTCTTCAGGCGGACCTTCGAGGCAAAAAATAGAGGAAAATGTCTGAACTGTGCTACGTGACGTTGTCGAGTTTATTGGGACGGCAAAAAGAAAGTTGCTATAGGAGTCCACCACAATCCACCAACGAATGTTCCAAAAAAGGCCCGCAAAGTCTATGAGCACACGTTACCATGACGATTGAGACTTAGGCCAAGCAGAGAATTGTTTTGGCGGAGCGGACTGATTTTCTGCCTGTGCGTGACGCTGTGACGCCATCTGTTGTTTTTGGATGTCCATGCCCTGCCAAGTACAGTGTCGACGCGCTGTTTCGTGCGAACAATCTCCCAGTGTCCTTGGTGAAGTAACTGAAACCCTTCGTTTTGCAAAGCTTTGGGGGTCAACACATGTGACTGTTTTGAACAAGAATCACACCGTGCTGTATAGCGAGGCTATACTGACGCACAAAGTATCGGGGCGCTACAGAATTATTCATAGACTTATGCAGCGATGGAGACCTAGATGTGCGAATGTATTTCAGCAAAACGTTGAAATCTGAATCAGCTTCCATGGCCTGTGCAGTTTTCCTATAGTTCAAAGGAAAGGATTGAAGTGATTCAAATTCGTAAGCATCTATGTGACAACAAGATGCAGCAGAAGCGTCAAAGTCTATATCAGGGCAAATCGGAAGATGTGAAAGTGCTTTCGCATTACCGTGTTGAGATGTCGGACGATACACAATCTCTTACTGGTATTGAGAAAACAACAGAGCCCACCTTTGCAATTTTTGGGCAGTTAGTATAGGAACCGACTTCATCGAATGAAACAAGGACTGCAATGACTTGTGATCCGTTACTAACAAGGGAACCTCCCAATCGCACCCCCATCAGATTTAGTTATAAGTTGGCACAGTGGATAGGCCTTGATAAACTGAACACAGATAAATTGAGAAAACAGGAAGAAGTTGTGTGGAACTGTGAAAAAATTAGCAAAATATACAAACTGAGTAGTCCATGGGTTACATAGGCAACATCATGGACAATTTCAGTACAGGAGCGCCGTGGTCCCGTGGTAGCGTGAGCAGCTGCAGAGCGAGAGGTCCTTGGTTTAAATCTTCTCTCGAGTGAAAATTTTACTTTCTTTATTTTTGCATAGTTATTATCTGTCCGTTCGTTCATTGACGTATCTGTTCACTGTAATAAGTTTAGTGTCTGTGTTTTGTGACCGCATCGCAAAACCGTGCGATTAGTAGACGAAAGGACGTGCCTCTCCAATGGGAATCGAAAACTTTGATAGCAAGGTCATAGGTCAACCGATTCCTTCACAGGAAAACACATCTGATATATTCTATACGACACTGGTGACGGCATGTGCGTCACATGACAGGAATATGTTGTCGACCCACCTAACTTGTACACTTGGCGAATGGGTAAAAAGATTCTTCTACCTTGTCCGATTTAGGTTTTCTTGTGGATGTGATAATCACTCCCAAAAAAGTGATGAAAACATAAGAGTTTGTCACATAAACTGAAAATAAAAAATTAAACTTTTCACTCGATGGAAGATTTGAACCAAGGACCTTCCGTTCCGCAGCTGCTCGCGTTTCTACGAGACAACGGCGCTCCTGCATTCCCAATGTCCTAGATGTTGCCTATATTCCCATGAAATACTCAGTTTGTATATTTTGCTTATTTTTTCACAGTTCCACACAACTTCTTCCTGTTTTCTCAATTGATCTGTGCCAACTTAAACTAAATCTGAGGGGGGTGCGATGGGGAGGTTCCCTTGTAAGTAGAATTTTCTGCCATACAAATAGTGGTGGAGTTCGATGACACAATAAACGATAACCAATGTCTCATTCTCTATTTGTGGAAAGTTACACTGACCTTTTCACAATACTTTTGATGCGAAAGCAGTAGGCCAGTCTTTATCGCCAAATCTATGCGAAAGTACTCCACCGACTCCGTAAGAGAAAGCGTCAACTTGCATCGCAACTGGTTTGTCAGGATCAAAGTGAACCAAGCATCGATCACTGAGCAATGCATCTTTAAGTTTTTGAAAAGCTTCTTGGTATTCATCTGTCTGCCGGCCGGGGTGATCGAGCGGTTCTAGGCGCTACAGTCTGGGACCGCGCGACCGCTACGGCCGCAGGTTCGAATCCTGCCTCGGGCATGGATGTGTGTGATGTCCTTAGGTTAGTTAGGTTTAAGTAGTTCTAAGTTCTAGGGGACTGGTGACCTCAGAAGTTGAGTCCCATACTGCTCAGAGCCATTTGAACCATTTTTTTTCATTTGTCCAAACAAAGGGGATATTCGTGCAACGCAAGCGACGGAATGGAGCTGCGATTTGTGCAGCATTCGGTATGAACCGAATAGGATAGTTCATTTTCCCTACGACTGACTGCAATTCTGTGACACTGCGAGGAAAGGACAGGTCACGTGTGGCTAACGAATGTGACTGAAGGGGATGAACACCGTGACTGTTTATAACATGACCGAGATACTGCAAGTCAAACAGTCAAAAAGTCAAACAGTCGACGCTTTATTCCTGTCTCAGATAACACAAGAAACAAAGCACGCAATTTTGTAATGTGTTCCTCAGGTGTACGACTTGCTACGACAATATCGTCCAAATAGTTTGAACAGTTTGGCACTTGTGCAGTCAGCTGTTCCGAATACCACTGAAAAATAACTGGTGCGGAAGCACTGCCAAAAGGCAAACGCAAATATTTAAACAAGCCCAAATGAGTGTTCACAACACACATTTTTTGAAATTCTTCACCTAGTGGTATCTGAATATATCCGTCGCGCCAATAAATTTTTTTTAAAAATCGCAACCAGCGCCTAACTTATCCGTGAGATCCTCCGGGCGTGGCATTGCATAAGTATCAATAACAGTTCGTGGGCTGACTGTAGACTTAAGGTCAACACAGAGGTGAATGCGATCTGAAGGTTTGGGGAGCAAAACTAGTGGGCTTGCCCATTGACTAGCTTGTATTGGCGCAATAGCTCCGTTATCTTGCAATTCTTTACGTTCATCATCGTCCCGTAATGCAATGGGAACAGTTCGGGCCCAGAAAAATTTCGGCTGAGCATTGTGTTTCATACAATAGGTGCTAGAAAGTTGTTAGCCTTGCCTAAACCTTCAGGAAAGAGTTCAGCGAATTCTTTCAGCAAGCTAGCAACACTGTCTTTGGCATTGAATGCAGTCACTGACAACACATTGTCCTGAATTTGAAAGCCAAACAAATCAAACGAATCAAGGCGTAATATGTTCTCACAATCATGTGGTTGTAGCACAGTGAAAGTCACAGTTCGTGTATGGGTGTGTCGCATTCATGTATCGGATCATTATATTAGTATTCAGCGATTAAACGTCTTTCTCTACATTGAACCTGCAACTTCCGAGTAGATTTTTTGTAATGGTTAATTCATCTTAGATTACGATAGTGTCAAAGTTATTTGCGAACTCGATATCCAGATGAGACAAGCGGCAAATAAACGTGGTATTCTGTTCAGTAGTTCTACTCTATAAATTTCTCTCGTCAGACATAGGTAAAGCTCACGGTAGACTTCAGTTGCTAAGTAGGATACTGCGAAATGCAATCTCGCTAAAAAGGAAACTGGGTTAAACAAACTTGTGCAACACATCCTAGAATCTTCCGAAATGTTTTATAAACATACCAAAACACCGTATACAGTGAAGAGCAGCACAAATGGTCATAGGCTTGTTTGACAAAAGAGAGAACGAAGAGAGAGAGAGAGAGAGAGAGAGAGAGAGAGAGAGAGAGAGAGTCAAGGAGTTGCCGAAAACAGTTAACTGGCCGATGCTTCAAGACAGACGGCAACTATGCCGGAAAAGACTACATCCAAGGTGGCACACGGCTAAACCTTACGAATCGTTCCCATTGGTCCCGCGAATATTGGCGTCACTGCGGAAAGCAGGAAGGCATTAAAAAGTAGTTATTGCCTCTTGTCACGCTCTGTTCGCAAATGGAAAAGAAGGAGGCTTTAATACGGGGTGACATTGAAAACTTCCAAAAGAGAAGATTGTATAACATAGTTTCAAAACTTTTCAAAAGTACAGATGGTTGTCGTTCTCCTTTGGTACTATTAATTTGTACGTTTTATTATGTACGATCAAACGCTACAGCAAGATGTATTTATTATATTTTACAATATTCAGACAGTCCTCTTAATTTTTATAATTTTTACGGTTTTTGCATATATGAACTTCGCATATCCTGTAAAGGCACGTTGTGATATAACGTTGCGTATAAAAGAGTATTATTTTCTGTTACAATGGCAGAACTAATTGAAAGGATTAACAGAATATACTACCTAACATACTGAAATAATAAAATGTATTTATTTTATTAACTTCCAAGCTGAAGAAATCTAGTTCTACATAGGACAAGGAACAACCGAAAAGAAAACATTAAACAGAGAAAAATAAATTGAACTGTTCACTCACAAGATACGTTCACATAATTTTTCCTGCATTGTACATCAAGGTATTTACACATATCCATCAAGTCTCTCAATCTGTCAGCCGCTCCTCGTACAAAAAAAGAAAAAGGTCATCAGTCCCTAAGCTTACACACTACTTAACCTAAATAATCCTAAGGACAAACACACACACCCATGCCCGAGGGAGGACTCGAACCTCCGCTGGGACCAGCCGCACAGTCCATGAATGTAGCGCCTCAGACCGCTTTTTTTTTTAATTCACCAACAACAGTAACAAAAATGGCTACAATGAAATGACATAAGTAAGGTGACAGATAATTCCAGTCATAAATTACAGCATTCAAAAAATTAGTCTTTAGCAGTAGCGCAGTTTAGCACCTTTACTGTCACCTTCAACGGGTATCAGATCAGCCGGCTAATCCCGCGCGGCTGTACGACAAAGAAATCCTCATAACTGGTATGAAGATTTTAACTTGGAGGTAATTTTATTTTTTGTTTTTAGCTAAGGCTGAATGACATTAGAACTAACATACAGATACACCACAAGTTTGCCAAAAATATGTTGTACAACCTACATTGACGAAAATATTCAATTACTTATAGAACGCGCTACCTAGACATTCTCGGTGGTTAGCAGAGAATGTAGTGATAATGTTAAGACCCGTAACTGAGGCAGGATACCATGAAAAAGCGTTACTGACCGTACTATCGGATTTTGGCAACCAGACTGGAGCTTAGCATTGAATTACAAGCAAGCCAATAGGCCTCTCACAAAATGACTTACACCAATATTTTTTCTTGCTTTGTTCTGCGTTTACCATATGGTGTAATTTGTATATGAAGTTCAATAATTTTTTTTTTTATTTTGTACTGCAGAAAGGACTGACCGGCTGTAGGCGTCTTCAATTTAAAAATATGTATCTAAAAGTGTATTCGTACGACATTATCGAAATTTTAATAGGTTGAAGACTCATGTATTGGTAATGGAAATCTTAACTTATAGAATTTTTCAGTTAACCTAAAATAAGTTCTTATGATTTCTCTAAAGTACCTTTTTCCCAGGCCAGAATAAGCATTTAACAAGAGTGTAGATTTCTTCGGAACGTTTCTTTCGTGTTCGTAAGAAACCGCAACAGAGTGATACGGATTATATAAAAAGTATTGTTCAAGATTGGTTCCGTACGTGTATGAGCTTGCGAATAACGACGCGCACAACTGCGAAATTGAGTGCAGCGTTGCTGCATACCATTAGCTACCACTGGAAGACGCGAAACTGAATACTTGTATGCTATTGTTACTATCTGATTGTCTCCATCGTAGTAGCTACAACATATCATATCACTGAGACCATCGTTGCGGCGGGTGAACTAGCAATGGTTTTAAGTGTTGTTTATTTCTTTCAGAGTCAGGGTATAAGTAGGGGATGGTATGTTTTCTGTCTATCGGTAAGTGGGACGCTGTCTTGGAATATCCTTGACTTCAGTGAAGAGAATATGAGTTACTTCAAAGGAGAATGATGAAAATACGTCGCCCAGGTCAACCGAAAAACTATGTTTTTCTAGGGTGTCAGAAAATCCAGTCCGATGATAGTTATTTAAGCACGCTACGATGAATTGTTCACAATTTTTACACGACTAATGTTTCTCCATGATTAAAAACCTCTACCTGAAACTGATAGAAAATATGGTAGAGTTTCCGGGTATTTCAAACTATAGACCGATACTCTAAAAAGAATATTGGTAAGATCTTAGTATTTTAAAAACAAGTAAATAGCGTAAAAAGCTCTTGTAAATATTGGAAGCAAACAATTTTTAAACCAGCCATTGGAGGTCCAAAGCCCTCATGAGGAAAAGTTGAAAGAAAATGGGTTTTCCATACCAAAAAACAGAGTAAAGGACTGAAAATAAAAATAAAACTTCGACCCTTCCCAGCCGTAGCTGTTATCCCTGATCTCGGAAACGCAGCACCTTATTCCGCTGCCGGCCGGAGTGGCCGAGCGGTTCTAGGCGGCACAGTCTGGAACGGCGCGAGCACTACGGCCGCAGGTCCGAATACTGCCTCTGGCATGGATGTGTGTGATGTCCTTAGGTTACTTAGGTTTAAGTAGTTCTAAGTTCTAGTGGACTGATGTCCTCAGAAGTTCCCATAGTGCTCAGAGCCATTTGAACCATTTGATTCCGCTCCTGCGCCCAGTGCTAGTGGCATGTTGCAATCAGTCTTTATTATTACTCTGTATAAATATCCGTATCACATTGTACGCCCACAGTGGGTGCTGTTTGTTACCACAGTGGATGCCGTTTGTTACAACCACATTGAGAGTCCTTGAAAACACAACCGTGCTTTCTGTTATATGTTCATTTTGGACTGAGAAATAGTTATATTAGAAAATCGTAAGTACTTTTATTTGGGTTTCTGAAAAATTCAGTAAGTTGAGATTTCCACTACCAATTATGTCCCTATGAGCTATTAAATTTCATTAACAGTGGACAAATAAATTTTTAGCTACATAGTTTTAAAGAGAACTGTTCTTAGCGAAGATGTCCAAATCCGAACAAACTTTAAAACCAAATTACTCACTTCTGTCTAAAGCAGAACAGAAGAAGAAAAATATTGGTATAACTCATTTACGATAGGCCTATTGACTCGCATGTCATTAAAGCCTAAGCTCGAGTCTCCATAATAAAAAATCCGATAGTAGTGTTAACTTCCCTGGAGGAGTCCTAGACGCTTCAAAGTAACCACAGTGGAAATGCGTTTTGCATTCCAAAAGGGCACTTGGGGCGGCGGAGCGCGGGCAGGTTGCGCAACATCACGTGACCCGTCCCTACTTGTATTCCATCGCCGGCCGCGCCGGGGGTGTTTCTGTAGGACTACGTGGCGACTGAGTGCTCCTGCTTCTGACCCCCCACCCCCACGTCCGCACACCAAACCCCACCCAGTCCCTGCGCGCCTTTCCGTGTACCATCAAGGCGCTACATAAAACGCCGGTGTAATAGGATTTCCAAAGGCCTTATTAAATTAACAGTCCAGTTACGCTTCGGCAATGGGAGAGTAGGGGCGAACAGGCTCCATTGTGTTCGCTGGCGCCCAAGGAAACGAACGTTGCCACGTCTGTATCCAAACGGCCATTATGGCTCCGGTCTCTACCGTGAAGCCACGATTTTGGTCAAATCGTAAGTTCGTAAAACAATACGCCTTACCGAATCAGACAGTCAGTGATTTCATTCATACAACAACAGCGAAATTCGTCGTTCAACGTCGTCCTACAGTGCTGAAGACTTCAAGATAAACCCAGCGAACTACTCGTAAATGCGCAGAAAGACCCGTTATTGTTTACGTCAGTGGCTATAAATCTCAGCGACCAGTCACAATCATAAAATTATCTAACCCTATGTAGACGGTGTACTTTATTGTTGAGCGAGCACACAAAATTAGTCACAAAAAATTCATGAAAGAGTGTGCTTCATTGGAAGACTCCTAACTTATAAAACTTGCTTAAGGGGCATTCATTAGAATTACCTGTCAGTCTGGGAGGCTTATAAAGAGAATGTTCAAGGAAAAAGTGCGCGTTTCAACATGATTAGGTCTAGTTGGCTTCAGAGCGTAATGTTTAATGAAATTCAGAAGCAAATGATACAAGACAGACATTGCAGTCCGCGGAAAGGTACACTATGTGATCAAAAGTATCCGGACACCACCAAAAACATACGTTTTACTAGCGGGGGCATTCTGCTGCCACCTTCTGCCAGGTACTCCATATCAGCGACCGCAGTAGTCATTAGACATCGTGAAAGACAGTTGAAGAGGGTCGTAATGTGTAATCACACAGGAATTCCAAATTGCATCACGATCCACTGCAAGTACTATGACAGTTAAATGGTTCACATGGTTCTGAGAACTATGGGACTTAACTGATGAGGTCATCAGTCTCCTAGAACTTAGAACTACTTAAACCTAACTAACCTAAGGACATCACACGCATCCATGCCCGAGGCAGGGTTCGAAGCTGCGACCGTAGCGGTCGCGCGGCTCCAGACTATAGCGCCTAGAGCCGCTCGGTCACTCCGGACGGCGTTAGTATTATACTTAGGCCTCGTTTAAGAGGCGCTTTTTCGAAATTCGACCCCTAAGGGCCGCTCGGCCACTCCGGCCGGCTCTATGACAGTTAGGTGGGAGGTATGAAAACTTGCATTTCATGGTCGAACTGTTGCTCATAAGCCACAAAACCCGCCGGTAAATGCCAAACGACACCTCGTTTGTTGCAAGGAGCGTAAACATTGGACGATTGAACGGTGGAAAAGCGTTGTGTGGAGTAACTAATCACGGCACACGATGAGGCGATCCGATGGCTGGTTGTGGATATGGTGATGCCCCGGTGAGCGTCATCTGCCAGCGTGTGTAGTGCCAACAGTAA
This sequence comes from Schistocerca americana, assembly GCF_021461395.2. NCBI lineage: Eukaryota > Metazoa > Arthropoda > Insecta > Orthoptera > Acrididae > Schistocerca > Schistocerca americana. The sequence goes on along the minus strand of NC_060122.1, from coordinate 190,555,229 downwards.
TATTCGGGGGCTGTGGTGTTATGGTTCAAATGGCTCTGAGCACTATGGGACTCAACTGCTGTGGTCATAAGTCCCCTAGAACTTAGAACTACTTAAACCTAACTAACCTAAGGACAGCACACAACACCCAGCCATCACGAGGCAGAGAAAATCCCTGACCCCGCCGGGAATCGAACCCGGGAACCCGGGCGTGGGAAGCGAGAGCGCTACCGCACGACCACGAGATGCGGGCTGTGGTGTTATGGTGTGGTCGTGTTCTTCATGGAGGGGACTTGCGCCCCCTTGTTGTTTTGCGTGGTACTATCACAACACAGGCCTACATTGATGTTTTAAGCACCTTCTTGTTGAAGAACAGTTCGGGGATGGAGACTGCATCTTTCAACACGATCGAGCACCTGTTCATAATGCACTACCTGTGGCGGAGAGGTTACACGACAATAACAGTCCTGTAATAGACTAGCCTGCACAGAGTCCTGACCTGAATCCTATAGAACACCTTTGGGATGTTTTGGTACGCCGACTTCGTGCCAGGCATCACCGACCGACATCGATTCCTCTCTTCAATGCAGCATTCCATGAAGAATTGGCTGCCATTCCCCAAGAAACCTTCCACCACCTGATTGAACGCATGCATGCGAGAATTACCGATGGAGGGCACCACGAACTTGTAAGTCATTTTCAGCCAGGTGTCTGGATGCATTTGATCAGATAGTGCACATTTCAAAATTTCCAAGGATCCACGTTCCACGATGATTGAATCGACGTATTACTTTCTCCCCGTATAATTCGTCAAACTGTGCTGAAAGTATAAATTTAAAATTACGAGCTTAATAAAACGTCTATAGAACGAGCTGCTTCCCTCCTTACTTTAGCGAATGGATCAGTGGACGGAAACGATGGGAAAGGGAAGAAAGTAGACCATTATTGTTGTCGATTGCCTTTTACCGCACCTTAAGATGGCCTGCAGCGTGCAAGCGCAAATTTGAACTTAGATGCAAAAGAAAAACTGTGGATAGTTATGAATGAAAAGAATCTAAGATTATCGAAAGATGCAGCATATATAAAACGATGGCTAGTCGGTGTTTTGAGAACAGGAGTGGTTAAACAAATTCAAAGAGCAGTGGCTAAAGACGTTCCTTTAGCCACTAAATACGAAGAGTTTTCACTACTGACTCATGATGCTGCACCTTTTCCACTATAAATGATTTGTATTTTAACTGTAATTGTTCAGTGTGGACGACTGTCATTAATGTGTGTAGTCTGAAATTTTTAATTTGAGTTTCTCTTGCCATTGATGAAACGAACAGAAAGACGACAACTGTTGTTATAGAACGTAATCAAATCCTCTCGAATAGCCACGACAAGCTAACGATTTTAGGGTATCCAGATATCCAGCATTTGTCCTTAAGGCACTATGATGAAGTTTGCAAGCTATCTTGTAGTACAATTTCGTGATCAATAACTGCACTCCACCAACTTTCCGATACCTAAAACGTACTAGTGATTAATAAAAAATTAAAAGATACTGCAAACCGTTTATGGACGAGTTGATTCTGGGTAGAGATTTCTACGAGTTTACACTTTATCTCAAAATAAGGTTCTGTGACTACTAAAGATCAGTTAGATAAAAATGAAGATCAGTGTTCACAATTCTGTCAACGTCTAGGCGCGAACTCGAAATGAGAAAATGTGTGGAGGGAAATCGAGCAGAGTCTTTTCCGATCACTGCAACACTTATCTCACTTGACTTTGGAAAAGCAAGTTAAATCTAAATCGGGACGGCCAGCCGATGAATTAACTATGGACAGTCAGTTCATATTAGGAAAATTGGCTCTATACTAGACTACCAGTGGCAGTAGTCTGCCCTTCGGAAATCATACAGAAATGAACTACAATTACTTAGTTAGTTACTTAGCTGTAGGATCCATAGATCATTTGAACGACTATTTTATCGAAATGGTGTTGAACGGGTCAGTTTACAGTGTACACATACATGATTAGTGTTAACGTTAATCGTCACATCATCATTTAAGTCTTTCTAATGCAGCTACACTTAAAAAGCAGTTATTTTCTGGAATCCAGTTTTGAGCAGAAATACATGATTTCAAATTAGATTTGAAACTTGTTTCTCTGTCTATCAGACATTTTATGTAACTGGGCAAATGATCAGCATTAACACTGGGTAGTAAAGGTCTTCGTCTCCGTCCTCTCCCCCTCAAGTGTTGTCACTCTTCTACTAAAACTGTGATAAACTATTTATGACGAATTTCATTAGCAATAATATGTATTGTGACGGCGCAGTTAAAATGCCTAGCTTCTGTAAGAGGTACCTACGTGATGTCCATGGGTGCACACCACATATTATTCTTGTTGCTCACTTTCCTGTATTCAGTACTTTCTTTGTTAAGTGATGAGTTACCACGGGAAATTATACCGTATGACATACTGAGTGAAAATATGCGAAATATCTCTGGCTCAGTATTATGCTTCTTCCGGTTCAGTTTTCATCAATATGTACACCCAAAATTAGGAACGTTCCACTGTACCTATTGACTCCTGCTCAACTCCGGCTCATGTACTATATCAATTGTTGGTATGACTGTTTGTTGCACAGAACTAATTTAAGTGATTTTTTTTTTCAAAATTTATGGAGACTGCATTTTCACAGAACCATTTAATAATTCTTCAGAAAATATCATTTACTAACTTTTCTTTTACTTTCTCTCCAACGGGATTTATTGTAACACAAGTGTCGTCTGCAAAAAGTACTTGCTACGACGCCATACGATTACAAACATATCACAGTACAGGAGTAGAAACGCTGGATTAATAGAAAGGTTAAATGTGTTGAAAAACATTTCGAATACCATGAGTGTCAAATAAGTGAAAATGGAACTGTTATGATGTTCATAAACAGATGACCGAATTTCCTTTCGTTCTTAGAAAACCTTTTTAAATTGAATTCAGTCATAATACACTAGATGACTACAATTACTACATAGCCAGAGATAATTAGTATACCTGGAAACTCGACGTCGATTTTGATCTGATGACAGCATATGCCAGTTTGGGAATAATAGATGTACTGATATTGGTTTCGAAGTCGTCCCCCAACAAAGAGCGTAGTTGCATAGCTACCAGAGCACCACCTGTGTCTCCCCTTTAACAGGAAATGTTCACAGCCAGAAGGCTCAGTGTCATGTAAACGTGTGATGCAAGCATATATCGATGCCAAGGAGACCACTCGTGCTTCCTGCAGTCCATTCGGCGAATCTGAATGGGGTCAGACTGTAGCGACCCGAGTGTGGGGACGGTCCTTTCGGAGAATTGACACACAACGTGGACATGATAAAGGAAAATGGTTTTGTATTGCCAATGTTGCCTGAAGATGAGGTATGTACCTCGAAACGTATTGCTTCTTCAAACTATTTAGGCTTAAATAACTCAGCAAAATTTGCGACCGTTGCGGTCTCTGAAAAGCCTTTTGATTCTATAACGTTCAATCTGTACTGTGTGTTTCCTACGCCGTCGGCTATTGTAAGAGTGTGGTGTGCTATTCCAAAGAAATGCAAGGTATGCTAAAAGATCATTTAAAATTAATTAACTTCCAACAAGGATAGCGGGAGTTGGTTTTGACAGGAAATTATCCAGAAATATTATTAAAGAATTTAATTATTTGACAGATCATAGCTTATATACACAGATTACAAGATAGCTGTAGGTACGAATTGCACAAGAGATAGCAGAGCGCTATATCTGACAAGAATGCTATGCAAACGTCTGTACCGCCTACTGACTCTAAATGTCACGTTTGATTGCACAATGGACACTTCTTAATGTCATGCCTATTAACGTTTACGATTTTCTCTGCGGTATAGCTACAGAAGAAGGGTAAAATTTAGGTGGCATGATAAGGTAAGGAATGTGAAAGTTCTTCGCAGAATCGGAGAGGAAACGAATATATAGTAAATACTGGCAAGAAGAAGGGACAGGACATCTATTAAGACATCAGGGGATAACTTGCACGGTACCAAAAGAGCTGCAGAGAGCAAAAATTCTAGAGGAAGACGTATTGGTGTACATCCAGCAAATAATTGAGGGCGTAGGTTGCAAGTGTTTGTCTGACATGAAAAGATTGACACTGAAGAGGAATTTGTGATGAGCCGCATCAAGACTGTGGTACTATCTGTCATAGCCAGTAGTTATATTGAAACTGTAATTAAATTATGTCCCATCTTACGACTACACGTGTACGTAACTTAAAGAATATTCGAGATCAACAAAACTAAATGAGATATGAATAGAAATATGGGCAGTATAGAATATGCTGGATACCGTATCGATAATTCCCTGTGCTGATGTAACCTGTCCATTATGTCGTTGCCTACACCGTTTCACATTGATACAACTCTTCCTATCGTTCAAAAATATAAACAAATGTCTCAGTATCAGAGTCAGTGCGTAAACACACTGCATAGTGGATACAAACTGTATCTTCGGCTATCCAGTCGTTACCTATGGAATCATATGTTGGAGTCGACAGGCACAACATATGCTAACAAATCTGTAACTGTCTACTAGTGTCATGTAAACGATAATCATTATTAGGTTGATTCTGGTAACTTGTTTGAAAAGATACAAAATAGAAATTATTTGATTAATACGCTGATGGAGGACGTCCGAACAAGAAACTGGTTTAACTTACGGTTACACACACATACACACACACACTAACAGAATATGATTTTATAGTTAACAGTCGGAGCTGATTATAATACATACAAAAACTCAAGATTTATTTGGCAACATATCTCAGCGAATTGTAGAAGTCGAAGAGGATTATTGCATACATTAATACTATCAAATTAGAGTATTAATTCAGTGTCAACTATGTTGAATTCTTGGCCAACTGTAATTGCAAGCACTTACGTAGCTTAATATAATGCTACTGCTAAATGTATACAGCAGTTTCCCAGAAAGCGTCAACGTTTACATATTTTACACATCTACGGATACCGTAACCATTCGAAATATTATTTTCATATATTATAATGGGATATCATTTGTAAAACTGACCTGTACAAATATGGCTTGTTTTCCACATTTCCTCTAGCAAAGTTAATGGTACCAGTTATTAGGCTATGCGTCAATGCAAATCACTGTTCAATGTGTTGGCCCATACCTGTTGGAAAATATGGTTTTGCAGCACTAAAGGACTGTCTTTAAGGCTCAGCGAGTTAAGTTTCGTTATTGAAGCCGAATTTTATGGACTACCATAAATGACGGCCGTGCTAAATCATTTGTTAATCAAATAAGTACAAGTAAATTAAATAGAATACTATAATATAGTATAATACATAAAGATGTCCAGATATATGGTCCAAAAGCGGGAGGGCTCCATGAAAATGAACAGTGATGTTTAGCAGGTAAAGTGTAAATTTATGTACTCAGAACTTTCCTTAAAGATTTTGTGTGTGCTACCGAGAAGAGAGAAACAAGTAAATTAGATAATTTTACCCTTTAGGTGCAGATGTATCACTGAATGATGTTAATTTAAGAACTTTCAGCATTGCAGCGGGTCAGCAATCGTAAGTATCGAAATAATTATGAAAAATCCTTCTCGATTTCACAAACTACCTGGCGTTTACCTAGGTTTCAGAGTGGGTAACCACGCCTTCTTCAGAGCAAATATAAAACAGCTTGCCTAAATAGGCATAGTCAAAGGGTAAAATCAACACCTACAGCAGCAAGACCCAACAATTTTTTTTTACAAATACACGATACATATGTGCCAAGTCAATAATATTACTTATCTCAACCCTGTGTGTGCTGCCCCGCCCCAGCCAACGTACGATGGCCACAGGCTCTCCACCGAGCTGAGGCACCGCAGGCTGCTCACATGCGCGGCTATCGAAATCACTACGCATGCGTGCGGGCAGGAAACGTTATTCTCATGCATGGAAGCGGGATTACGAAGTTAACACGGATCGGGACCGAATTGATTGCGAAAAGTTGTCGCACAAATAGCGAATTGAGCAAATGATAAAGGCGATGATGCGGGAATTAAGACATATTTAATAGCAACGCACGACAAACTTTGTGCACGGATGGTAAATCAGCCACTAGCTGTAGTTGTAAAAATTCTTTATGGAGTCTTGCCACTGTAGATGTTGATTTTAGCCTATTTAGGCAAGCTGTTTTATATTTGTTCTGAAGGAGGCGTGGTTACCCACGCAGAAACCTAGGGAAACACCAGGTAGTTTGTGCAAACGAGGCGGATTTTTCATAACTATAACGATGTTAATGTTCATGTCACACCACGCAATCTACAGTAATAAATATTCATCAAGATGGCGATGACCGATAAGCAGATTTCTTCGTATGAAGGAGGACGCCATGACCAGAAAGAAACTTCTGGTGAGGAAAAGTTAAGTGTAAGGACCAGGCAGATGAGGCAAAACTAACAGATCTGTTAATTCCGTCTAAAACTGTTTTAATGTGCTAACCACAACAGTATCGTGTGTTAATGCTAAGATCAAGTCCTTAAATACGATCCAGGAGCATCATTCTGTGTTATAATTTACCGTTTTACTAGCAGCAATCACGTAATGCCCATGTCATAGCTAGCGTCTGAAACGACGAATCTCGTGACGGGCATCATTTTGAGGAAATGCTTGTTCTGAGAGATGACGCATTCAGTAGAGATATGAGAGTCTGCAACACGCAGCGCAACGTCTGCTGTTCGTGAGAGAGACTGTGGACACAACCCGAGCAGGAGTCGGGTGACGGAAGTTAGTCACACCGATAACGCACGAATCTTGCTCGTTGGTGCGTAAAAATTCGTAGCCGCCATTGCGCGTGCTGATAACCTCGCAGTTGAGCTTCGAGCGCCCATAAACACACACACACACACACACACACACACCCACACACACACACACATACAGCATTGCGCTTCCTGCCCTCTGTAACCATGCAAACTGCTCGAGAAAAGGTCTCTGCATGGTGTTACCACGTAGCACCCCAATTCTGAACGATGTGCACTCCGTAAAAGTATTCTACGATTCCGGTTGAGAAAGAGCTTTGGTCTGTTTGTTATGGACATCACTAAGGTATTCATGCTACATCAGGAGATGGAGAATGTGAGTGAAAGAAAAAAACGCCCCCCCCCCCCCCCCAAGTTTCTTGTACAGTTAGAGAATTCTGTTGTAGCAAGAGGCAACGTACGTCAAGATATTTTTTCCATTTTGTATTGAGTAGACTTCGTAGACCCCATTATTGCTTGAAAGACATCACTTACTGAGAAAAAAATCACACCCAACACGTGTCTGCAAAGTGTGTGAAGATGACAGTATCACGCCAGAAAGGAAAAACCTGCCGAAAGGAAATGTCTGGACGCTGTCCAAAACATAATGTAGTTCTTTGTACTTCTGAGTGTTGAGAACATACAACACTCTGGCATGGCCGTCCGCAGAAAATTTTCCATTTAGAAGATGCTGAAGTCTAGATGAGTGATTTTTTTAAAACGTTTTGTCCACAAAAAACTAATTTTTAGAAGTAGACTACATTTAGGGTAGCTCAAAATATAGATAGTTACCCACTTACTATGTTACAGGGAGATTACTCTGATGCATAAATGATTTCCATATTTCAACAGTATACGCAAAAGACATTTTTGCGTATTATTAAACTGAATATACACGCCACATTTGTGATTCGGTCATATGATGAAGTGCAAGATATCCAATGAGCTGTGAAATAAAGGTAAAAGAATTAACCAAAGTTATTTATTCATATTCTCACACTGTTATGGTGAAAATGAATATTAAAAATCTGAAGTAATAAAAAAAGAATAAGTGAGACAATGGTGATAAAAATCATCAAAAGTGCGACACGAATACATTCGAAGTGGAGAAATAGGAAACAAAGTTTAAAAAACGTTTAAAATCCTGTCTATAACACTTTACTTGCTTATAAACCTATATTTTCGATCATGTTAATAAAGTATTGCATTACTATCACCAATTCTACATTTGAGTGTCGACCAGCGTAACTAAAACTGAACAAAATATGTTCTAAAAGCTTCATTTTTTTGCCTGGCTACAACAACGCGTTAAAAACGTCATTTTTCCGGAACCCAGCAACTGTCACCCATTACGACGCATAAATTTGATATTTGGTTCATAAGTACCAACCGTCTTCCTGTGTTATAGTGCGAAAGCGTGTTGTCCGCCGACGTCACACAGGGCTCAGTGACGCTTCAACTATCAGGGTGTCGACACAAGCACAAAAAGGGCTGTGAAATTCGTGTTAGGTGTAAGGTGGGTTTATGATATCACATTGACAACACATTTCAACCCAATTCTCCCCAACGCCTTAGTGGACGTGTCACATAATGGGCAGGTCGTCAAACTCCGTCTTACCCACATTTCACGCGTTCTTTAGAAGCCTCTCTGGTGGAGGTCAGAAGCGTGATACAACCTTGAAATCACGCGGTTGTCTTCTGAGTACTGGTCCCGGCGGAGGTTCGATTCCTCCCTCGGGTATGGGTGTGTGTGTTTGCCTTTAGGATAATTTAGTTTAAGTAGTGTGCAAGCTTAGGGACTGATGACCTTAGCAGCTAAGTCCCATAGGATTTCACACACATATGAACAGTTTCTTCTGAGTAGCAGAGGAAAACATTTAAGACACACTGCTGCTCAGAATCAATATGAAAAACCTACAGGAGTTGGCATAAAAGGTGACAGTGAAATCACCCTTCCCTTGTGGCATTGATTTCCATACATCTCGCAATCCAAAACCACTCTTTGCGGTGTGATAAGCTGCTCTAGCACCTGAGAACTAGCAAGCACGCCGTCTGAGGTTAGGCAACCCCTCAGACACCCATTAGGTAGTGTTGACTACACTCAGATACTAGAGCAGCTGCGAGTGAACACACAGCTGCATCAGTGTAGAAGTCTTTGACATTTACATTTTTATCTGAAATAAGGATATGAAACGGGTAACTCAGTACGTAAAGGGAGAGGAAAAACTAATAATCGTGAGGGACTGGAATGAGTAGGAGGTAAGGGTCTAGGGGATAGGGTTAGAGGAAAATATCGACTTGGTAGTACTACGAGAGAAGAAAAGACTAATTGCGTTCTACAGTAAATTCAGTTAGTAACAGCGAATACTCCGTCCAAGAATCAGATAATGACCCGGTTTACTAGGAAAAGGCCAGTACCTACAGAAATATTTCACTAGATTTCATCAAGGCCATGCAGAGATTCCGAAATCAGATGCTGGATTGCAATGCGTATCCAGGAGCAAATGTAGACTCATATCACAATTTAGTAAGGCTCACGTTTAAGAGACAAGTCAGGAAGAGTCAATGAGCAAAGAAGTGGGATACAGAAATACTAAAAAAATGAAGAGATGTTCTTTACGTTCTGTGAGATACTGCGGTAATGAATAGGTCATTAGTTAGTTCAATTGAAGAGGATTGAACGTCTCTAGAAGGGGCAGTAACAGAATTTGGAAAAGAAACCGTAGCTACAATGAAGGAAACTGCGAAGAAACCATGGATAACCGAAGAAATACTTCAGTTGATAGACGAAAGAAGAAGGTACAAAAACGTTGAGGGAAATTCAGGAGTACCAAAATACAAGCCACTTAGGAACGAAATAAATACGAAGCGCAGGAAAGCAAAGGCATAAATGGCTGCATGAGAAAAGTGAATAAATCGAAAGAAATTATTTTCGGAATGACGGACTCAGCATATGTAAAGTGAAAACAACATTCGTTGAAATTAAGAGTAATGGAGGTAATATTAAGAAGAATTCCACTATTAAATGCTGACGCCGTGTAGTCGGTGTTGGTAACACAATCACAGTCACATGCTATTTGATGAAACAAGCAATGTAGATGCAGGTGGCCGAAGTACCATCTTGGTTGCCGACGTATTAACAGAATAGCCCTCGTCACAGCTGTCATTTCTTACAGCTGTACGTGTGTGTGTGTGTGTGTGTGTTGGGGCTTATGGGCGCTCAACATCGAGGTCATCAGCGCCCTGACACACATTAAAAGGAACGAATGTGGACAGACCTAAGAATACTGCAACACACACTCAAAGAAAGCAGGAAAAGAAGGAAAATACTACATAACAAAGTAAAACCGAAGGAAAGGGAAAACATAGCAACATGAATACCACACCAATTGTCATACTATAGATCTCTTGCACTGCTGTGCATTAAACTGTATTGCTTAATTGGGTTGACGCTTGTGTACAGAAAACCGAGTACAATATCTTGTTCGTCGTTCTCTAGGAACGAACAGAGGTTACCACACTCTCATGGCAAAAAATCTGAAAATAGAAAATGCTGCTGCCTCACAGATACACGAGGAATAAGTGCGCAACAGATGTCACGAGTGGTGCTTGAAGATTTCGGAAACTCCTAGAAAGTCTGAAACACTGAAACGGTAGAGGATAGTCACATTTTGTGAAACCTGCAACAAATGTCTCTGGTCACGTTGTTATTCACATGCGCATTGACTTCTATGACCCTGCATATTCAGTTCCACTAGCCGACTCAATAAATCTGTATTCCTGATCGTTTTCCTTCTATTGCTTGGTAATTTGTATGTTGTTGTTGTGGTCTTCAGTCTAAAGACCGGTTTCATGCAGCTCTCCATGCCACTCTATCCTGTGCAAGCTTCTTCATCTCCCAGTACCTACTGCAACCTACATCCTTCTGAATCTGCGTAGTGTATTCATCTCTTGGCCTACCTCTACGATTTTTACCCTCCACGCTGCCCTCCAATTGTAAACTGGTGATCCCTTGATGCCTCAGAATATGCCCTACCAACCGATCCCTTCTCCTAGTCACGTTGTGCCACAAATTTCTCTTCTCTCCATTTCTATTCAACATCTCCTCATTAGTTATGTGATCAACCCATCAAATCTTCAGCATTCTTCTGCAGCACCACATTTCGAAAGCTTCTATTCTTTTTTTGTCTAAACTATTTATCATCCATGTTTCACTTCCATACATGGCTACACTCCATACGAATACTTTCAGAAATGACTTCCTGACACTTAAATCAATACTCGATGTTAACAAATTTCTCTTCTTCAGAAACGCTTTCCTTGCCATTGCCAGTCTACATTTTATATCCTCTCTTCTTCGACCATCATGTTATTTTGCTCCCCAAATAGCAACTCATTTACTACTTTAAGCCTCTGATTTCACAATCTAATTCTCGCAGCATCACCCGATTTAATTCGACTACATTCCATTATCCTCGTTTTACTTCTGTTGATGTTCATCTTATATCCTCCTTTCAAGACACTGTCCATTCCGTTCAGCTGCTCTTCCAGGTCTTTTGCCGTCTCTGACAGTATTAAAATGTCATCGGCGAACCTCAGAGTTTTTATTACTTCTCCATGGATTCTAATTCCTACTCCGAATTTTTCTTTTGTTTTCTTTACTGCTTGCTGAATATACAGATTGATTAACATCGAGGATAGGCTACAACCCTGTTCCACTCCCTTCCCAACCACTGCTTCCCTTTAATGCCCCTCGTCTCTTATAACTGCCATCTGGCTTCTGTACAAATTGTGAATAGCCTTTCGCTTCCTATATTTTACCCCTACCACCTTCAGAATTTGAAAGAGAGTATTCCAGTCAACACTGTCGAAAGCTTTCTCTAAGTCTACAAATGCTAGAAACGTAGGTTTGCCTTTCCTTAATGTATTTTCTAAGATAAGTCGTAAGGTCAGTATTGCCTCACGTGTTCCAACATTTCTACGGAATCCAAGCTGATCTTCGACGAGGTCGGCTTCTACCAGTTTTTCCATAAGGCTGTAAAGAATTCGTGTTAGTATTTTGCAGCCGTGGCTTATGAAACCGACAGTTCGGTAATTTTCACATCTGTCAACACTTGCTTTCTTTGGGATGGGAATTATTATATTCATCTTGAAGTCTGAGGGTATTTCGCCCGTCTCATACATCTTGCTCACTAGAGTTTTGTTAGGCCTGTCTCTCCCAAGGCTGTCAGTAGTTCTAATGGAGTGTTGTTTACTCCAGGGGCCTTGTTTTGACTTAGGTCTTTCGGGTAATTTGTCTATTGTTTATTATTAGTTTTTGTTTCTAATCGTCGTTGTGAGATTGTGTCGGCGTCCTCAGAGAACGATGAAATCACGTCTAATTTTGAGATGTAGAGGAGATTAGTAAGTAACGACGAATTAAAAAGAATTATTCTATGTGATTTCTAGGTTTTTTTGTTAACGTGAACTAGCATGGTCTGGCTTGACAGTGTGGCCCCCAGCGGGCACTCCACGTCCGGCTTGAGGTTCTCTGTGTCTTCCAGCAGCCTCACGGCAGTCAACATGTTAACCTGCATCTATCCAAACACATCTCCGCAAGTCACGGTGTGGTGAATGGCAGAGGGTACCTTCTACCACTACTATTCCCAAACGGAGCGAGGAATAAGACTGTCTAAACCTTCGTATGCTCTCAAATTTCTCATATCCTCGTATTCCATACACGAAATGTCCCTTGGTAGCAGCCCAATCTTTCTGTAGCTAGCTTCAAATGACTGTTATCTAAAATTTTTCAGTAGTGTTTAGCGAAAAGGTCGACTTTTAGTGAGGAATTCCCATTTAAGCTCTCGAAGCATCTCCGTGATACTTGCGTGTTAATCGAACGTATCAGTAACAAATCTGTACCAATATATTAACAGATCGTTTGACTGTAAGCGAAAATGAGTTTATTTGTTTAGGTTTTACGTGTTAGAGGAAGCGGTAGCGGCATAAGCGTAGCGGTGTGGGTACGTGCCGTACGGAACATCTCTTGTAGAATTTCGGAAGTGGGAGCCATTAGCTCCAGCTGGACGGCTGTTGCCATTAATTTCTATGGCCAGGATCGGAGCTTCAAAGTTCCTTTTTTAGCTCATAATGAGATACCGGATGAAGATAAAGACGGGCGCCGCGAGCGTAGCACCGAGTGACGTGGTCAGACCGGTCCGATTTCTTTGTTGCGTGACGGTAATGGTGCCCGTAAGCAGGTAGCTCGTGCATTGAGGCAGGGCTGTAAGGCCCTCCATTAACGGAGTTCGTGTTGTCTGGAGCTCGTAGGAATGTTGCCGCAGTCTGAATCGAAACTGTCCAGTCCAGGCCACTCACGTTTCATCCAAGATATCGAAATAACTGACATTCTTCCGTGTGATTACGACGGCTACGGCTGCGCCAAATACCAGCTAAATTGTTTTCACATTGCTCCTGTTCAGTCAGTGAATCCAATGAAATCCGATGTTAGCGCGGGTCATCTATTTTTTTCCTCTTGACTTATTACCAACTGGTGTGAAGCGGATAGTGTCGTATACGTTTCCCGTGTCAATCTTTTTATCACAAAACAGCAACTGACAACGTCTTCATTTAGTCGTTGTATATGTTTCAAAATCGATCTTTCAATTAATGTAATTTTCAACAGACTTATTTATAAATACAAAAGCCTCAAATGTTCAAATGCTCAAATGGCTCTAAGCACTATGGGATTTAACATCTGACGTCATCAGTCCCCTAGACTTAGAACTACTTAAATCTAATTAACCTAAGGACATCACACCCATCCATGCCCGGGGCAGAATTCGAACCTGCGACCGTAGCAGGAGCGCGGTTCCGGACTGAAGTGCCTAGAACCTCTCGACCCCATCGGCCGTCTAATACAAATGGAACTGCGGCTATTTTACGGATATATATATATATATATTCGTGCATTGAAACATACATAAATGGATGTCAATGGCATTAAGCAACACAGCACCTAAAACACTTCTGGTTTCTTTCTTCTCGGTTTTGTAGAAGTTCATAGATTACTTTGATGGAATGCTGCGCTCGAGACGTATATTTTCATAAATTTTTTTCTAGAGTTATAGCCTGTGTTTGATACTAGATACCTACTGCGGGACTGTGCTGGTCTGCTTCTTATGTCGTCCTTGCGACGTCTGCCACTCGGTTTTTACCTTCCGAAGTCCCTAACTGGGCGCCCTCTTCTAGTGTTAAGTTTGCCGTTAGTTTTATTTTATTCGTAAATGGTTCAGAGGTTTCATACCGTAAAGTTGTTACTTCCATGTTTCCCATTTTGACATCTCCTGTAAATTTCGATGTCTGGCGAATTTCACTTCCAAATTCATTGATCGCTTGTCTCGCTGTTCTCGTTACGTTCATTTTCGCTTCTTTCAGCTTTTTATGTTAGCTAGACTTGAAGATCACTTAAACCCTCCTTGGCACACATTCTTCTGAGGAATATTAAATATTGTTTTTCAATTTTATCTATTCATCTTCCTCAGAAATCAATATTTGATGCTCATTACCGAGATATCCTGTCTCTTTTGATTGGCAAAAGTGTTTTCCCACCTTCCTAACATTCCTTGTAATACCTGTACTCATTGATGCTGACACAGCCTTATGTGCACTGTCAGTTAACTGCCCCTACTGGCTTGCACCTCTGTTTGCATTTTATTTTAATTCTGACTATCTGACGGTGTCCGGTATGACCGCAGCTTTTCGAATTTTTTGGTACGTTATGCTGTAACATTTAGTTTTAATTTTGTTCGTTGGTAGATTGGGGGAGGGAACCAGACAGCGACACCATCGGTCTCATCGGATTAGGGATGCGTGGGGAAGTATGACGGCCGTGACTTTTCAAAAGAACCATCTCGGCATTTTCCTGAAGCGACTTAGGAAAATCACGGAAAATCTTTTAGCAAATAACGCGCCAGCTGTCGACCGCGTTTTACTTTTTATCCGCCAAAGCAATATGGCGAAGACCATTTAATTTTTAGTTTTGGAACTCCGTTTCTGTATGGTGTCTTTATTAGCCCTCTCTTCTCCTGCCTATTTATAGCTGTCTTGTCTTATGTCAATTGGGACTGACGTCTAGTCGTTCTTTAGCTGTTGTCTGCCTTCGTGTTCTATAGTTTTACTTGGACTCATTCTTTCTTTCGCCCTAAGGCAAAAAAAACCAAAACCAAACGGAAAATCTATCTTAGGATGGCCGGAGGCGCGTTTGAACCGTCATCCTCCCGAATACGATTCCAGTGTGGTAACCACTGCGCCACCTCGCTCGATAAATGTAAGGGAATGGGCCTAGCCACAGACAGGGATTACTGTTCGAGATTAATATTCGCCAGTAACCAAAGTATGTTGGTTGAATATGACTATGTTATATCGCACATGATGATGAATATCTTAGAAACATACGCTATGGCCGGACTAAGAAATTTATCTGAAACAAAATATCCCTCTACAGGAAATCATAGATGAATATGCTATTGAGGCATGTCAGAAACTGCAATCCATCGTTTGCTCAGGTAAAAGTAAGAAAACGACAAATAAAAGAGAATAAGCTGCGTTGCATCATTAGCTGGGGTAAAAGTAAGAAAACGACAAATAAAAGTTCTTTTCGTAGGTGACTGTCTACAGCTATCAAATAATTAAAAAAAACCACTTGTGCCATAAGCTGTACAACTGCATGTTCATTTTCTACCGGTTTCTATTACTACAATCATCTTCACGGGAGAAAAACAGTATACATCAGTGGATTAAAAATGAAGGAAATATGTGTTTGGTTCATTGATGCACCCTATTTTTCTCCTGTAATAATCAGAACTTGCAGAGAATAAACACACAGTTGTACAGCTGATCGTACAAATTTGTCTTTTCCTTATCACAAAGAAGGTTACGAGATTCAGTTCATTAAATGCAGCAGAAGCCTGAAAAATGACAAATATACTACAAGAGTTGAAGCAACGCAAATGCATTTTTTGTGAACAGTTACAAAGTTTCAGGGTGAGAGAGAGTCCTAAATAAATAAATCAGGGAGCGCACTGACACACCCGTGTACAGCACCGATTAGTAGGAAAAACGACAATTAAAATTTTTTATGCACGTGGTGAGGTTGTGGGATGAAAGGTGGCCGAAAAAAAGTGCTTTGTTGGCAACGTCCTTACAAGATCAAAAGAGGAAGACTCACTGCAGAATGGAAAAATCAAATGGAGGAGGTTATGCAACGAAGAAATTTGAATCAAGATTTCAACTGGACTCCGAAGGTCTGTATCCGAGGTTGAGGGTTAAGGCCTACAGATCTGTAAGCGTTACGGAAAAAAGCCTTCACACATTGAGTTTAAGCCAAATGGAACCGTTAAAAGTCTCTTGGCTGAAGAGGATTGCCGTGTGTGGGTCTAAAGGGGAAACATATTTTCGATAATCAGAGACAGTTACGCAGGAAATATAGGAAACAAATCATTCGCTGAAAAATTTTATCACTGAATTTTAAATCTACATGCTGCAGTACCATAAAAGGTATCATATTATCAAATTCCTACCACCGTACCAGTGTGTTGTGTAAAATACGTAATTCTAATAAACAACAGTAGAAAAGTATAATAATATCGTAAAATGAAAGAGATCTTTTATGATGGTTGTCTGAGTAACCAATGTGAAAGGTGGCGTAGTGGTTTGGTTGCTTGTGCGGCTGGCAGACTACAGAGGGCGGTTGTATTCAGCGCTGGCTCGATATCAGGATGCAGTGTGTTGGATTTTATGGCGAGGAGCCGTAACCCCGGGTTTCATAGCGATCATCCAAAAAGCTGTTTTTCAGCGAAAGTGCCGGTAGCCAAAGGGTTCCTCCGATATTGGGGGCTTTTCATTCTTCCACCCTCGCAGGTGACACCGTTCCTCCCAATAGGACAACACGCACACAGCACGTGCCCAGGTAATAAAACGGCATGCATATTTTTTACGGTTCCAGAGGCACTAATCATCATCGGCTCTAGCATCTAGAAATCTGCCATTCATTCTGAAACCTTGTAGTGAAGGGAAGGCAGGATTCGGTTACGATTGTGAACGGTGCCGTTATCAGTTACTATTGGTTGCCTTTTACAGTTACACACAACTTATTTTTAACCAGTAATTCCAGACTCAACAATAAATAAAAAATACCACACGTTATTAGTGAAGGAATTAACAACTGTGTAAATAAAAGTGTTTTCACAGCAGATAGTGTTTTAAAAGGAAGAAACTGTTATGTGGGCAGAAGGCCTTCTACCAACGCCAGGAATAGGAATCAATTAAGAACTGTTTAAAATTCGCTGCAAGTTACAAATTACAGGTATTTAAATATTAAAGGCAGGTCGCCAAAAACACAGCAGAAGGCATCAGACGACAGCAGTGGCAGAAAATAAGGTTTTAAGGCTTACTGCTAAAATACAAATACCAAATTAGAATTTTAAGGCAAATGACCACAATCACGACTGAAGGCCTTACGCGCTAGGAACGCCAACAACATAAAAATTTTGAAACCTGCTGTAAAACAGCAAATACAATAGCAAAGATTAATTAAAAAAAACACGCAACCGATCACCAAACAGGTTAAATAAGATGATAGTGAGCTTTTTAATACGACCCTTAAAATCCATTGAACACTACACTGCTAGATTTATTCCAGAAGGCAACCAGAACTATTAACTAGACATATCCACAATGGATAAAAGACATATATAACTTTTAATGTAGGCTTTACAAGGTATTGTAATAAATAATACAATAATAAAACACAAGGACCAGTACATAAGTTCCTTAAAGGATACTGAGGTAGATTATACCCGCAGAAGGCGTGGGCTGAAGGAGCGTTACACTGAACTACTGGCCATCAGACCTCCTTTTAGAACACAAATGTCTTATAAGAACCAAGACGCCACAGACGGTGCTCCAGGAACCGACCTCTGAGAAGATCCGGCAACAAACACTTCCGCGAGCGATGAGACAGGCAGCCAACAGTTACACTCACTTCACGAGATGGTAACTCAGACTAGTGGCAGTCTAACGAAACACTAACGATAATCTTGCTGAAGCTACCTGACGTGCGATAAACCAGATGGAACATTACGCCAAAGCCGGAACCGGCGGTCTGCACTCCGTATCCAGAATACTGCGTTGAGAGCTCCCGGGACGAGAAGGAATTACTACCACCAGGGTAGAAGAATCACCACCGGGCCTACAAACGAGAAAGCTGTCAAAACTACACGCCTTACCGGACATCAGCGGCAAGGCGAGGAAACGTACACTGCCGTTGTATACACTAACACCCAGGGCAGGTAACTGGGGCGTTAGCGGCCACTAGGCAAGAAACATTACCGCTGGTTGAACTTAACAAATTGTAACAAGTTGAATGCAGTAAATATTAATAAGAAATCTAGGAAAGCTAGTCAGATCCGCCTTCCCTAAGCACCCCACTCGCTGCTCTTCGCCTCGGCGACACTACGACCAGCAACACGACTCCAAGTCACTGGAGAATCTCGAGATATCACAATGGTGGAGGTATCTCTACTTGGATTGGAATGCACTCACCTTAAAGCATGCTGGATCCGGTTTACGACGAGGTCGTGCACCCTCGTGACCACAGCCCTTCCATCAGGCAGTCTTTGCGTGCCGCAAGTGGTCCCGTCTTGTTCTGGCACTGCACGGACCTGCCTCCTCCTTGGTCCCCAACCGAACTGGCTCACTCACATGCCCCTGAACTCGGCCGCTGTGACCGAGCGGTTTTGGGCACTTCACTTCTGAACCGCGCTGCTGCTACGTCGCTGGTTCGAATCCTGCCTCGGGCATGGATGTGTGTGACGTCCGTTGGTTAGTTAATTTTAAATAGTTCTAAGTCCATGGGACTGATGAGCTCAGATGTTAAATCCCATAGTGCTCAGAGCCATTTGAACCATTTTGATAGTCCCGGTAAAACAACGACGTCGCCCAAAAGATACGGCAATAGTTACTACATATCGATAACCGCCGCTGCTGCCACTAGTGGACAGGCAACGCTTGCTAAACCGAGTGGCACCAGTGAATACGAGAAAAAGACAAACAACCGCAACCATGCCAACTAAATGATACCGTCAGGACTCCAACAGAGGGCGGAAACGTACAAACACCACCAACGCGAGCCGTAGCACTGCTGAAATAAACTACTGCTATTCCAAGAGGCATAATAGCTGAAAATTAACTGATGCCGAAGAGAAGCTTAGTGCGTGACGCAACCATTCTGTCCAGGTATATTAAAGGGAATGGAGAGCATACTCAGCGCAGAATGGGGCTTAAAGAAAAAAAGGGCAAAAGACGATTAAGTGCAGTAGAAAGGTGAATTATCACTTGTTTAATACCAAAATTATTAAGAACTCTGCAGTGAAGTAACTGATAGAATTCTCCTACCTATGAAGCAAGGTTACGTAGCATAGACGAAGCAAGGAGGAGATCTTAAGCTGACTGGTACAAGCCAAGAAAGCTGTCTTCAATAAAAGAGATGTACTTTTTCCAGATATGGAAACTGAATTTAATCGGAATGTCTTGTTTGTCTCCTTCTGGAGTATAACGTTGCACGGGGGCATCAAGAAAAGATGAAACTACAAGCATTTTAAACATCGTGATACTAGAGAATGTTAAATGATAAGTGGACAGAGAAAGTACGAAATAAACAAGTCTAACAAATAATACACGAGGAAAAACTTCTATATAAATTGTTACATACCTCTTGGTTCCGCTCGATTGATCAAGGGACCTTGTGGTTGAGTTGATCAGAAACAAGACAACGGTTCTGAAACAAACCGCAATGAAAATAATTAAAAACAAATTTTTTATGTAACTCCTTTTTAAATCGGACTGAAAATTATAAAACAATTTCTTCCAGATACATAAAGATTCCTAACTGTATACAGAATGTTCTGAAAATTAGTGATCATGAATTTTTAATAGTTACGAAAGGAAGTTTGTACGATTGATAATTAAAACCGTGAGTAGCATGCAGTTAATTACGGTGTGAGTGTGACCTATTTATGCATCTGTTCTCTATTCATCTACTTATATCGGTGGAAGTGCCTGTAAATATTGTTGCATTGTTGCAACTCCTCCTTTGACGACGACTTTAACCGCACTATTTGGCAATTGGTTACTGGCATTGGAATGCTCAACTTGGTAGATAATACCAAGGAATTCGTCAATGGTATGACATATAATGTTACAAGCTTTTTCATTTTGTGCTTCACATATTCCCTTTTTGTCATCGTGAATGGGAATCGGTGAAATAAAACCTGTTGCTATAATACGTGAGACCTTACACTCTCAACCGAGTTGAAGGATTCAAATTCAGTTCTTGACATGACGTCCGATTCCCTAAGTCAAAACATAAAGAGTCATGAAGTAAAGCTGGAAAATTTGCACCAAGAGACACAATATCCTTTCTCAGACTTAGTTTCATAGGTCACAAGGCTTGACATATCGGCTTAGAATATGACAGCTTACTGAAACAATTCTTGGTTCAGCAAAGCAAGAAGTGGTTGTTTTAAGTACACGAAAACAAGTGGCAACTTCACGAAATAAGGGCAACTATAGTTCGTCAGATGACCAGACAAAGACAGACGAAAGAAGACTGAGAAAGATTTATAGAAAAAAGAAGTAAAACAAAAAAATTAAGATTCATTGCCACTTCTGAACATGACATTCACAGAAAATAGAAAACAGTGTTTAAACATATAAAATATATGAATGAAATTGAGAAAGGTGCATCACACAGTAATATCATAAAAGTCCTAATGGACGCAATATAACAGAAATTTGTGGTTTTATGAAGATAGTGAAGGGAGGTATTACATAGAAACTGCTTATAACTGTGTAGGACAAATGGATATAAAGGAATTAAAAGTAGTCCTAAATGTCACAAAAAGTATAAACGCTACTGTCAAGATGGAATTAATGCTTTATTAATCAAACAAGTAAGAATGATTTTAGAAATTTGTTTTCTCCATTTTTTAAATGTGTGCTGGAAGAATCATTCTGTACCAGAAGAACGTCACATAGCTGATGTTATTTCAGAATTTACTAAAGAAAATTGGACAACTGTGGAGGAATAAGTTTACTAAATGTAGACTTTTAATGAAAAAT
Source organism: Schistocerca americana (assembly GCF_021461395.2). Taxonomy (NCBI): domain Eukaryota; kingdom Metazoa; phylum Arthropoda; class Insecta; order Orthoptera; family Acrididae; genus Schistocerca; species Schistocerca americana. The sequence continues at coordinate 190,534,264 of NC_060122.1, read as the reverse complement.
TGCGAACTACTTGTGACACAATAATTTCACAAGAGCAATCAGACTTTAGGAAGTGATTGATGTATGTGTAATAATGCAATACCTGCAATTAAAAAAAAACTATTGAAAAACATAGGGAATTTGCCCTAAAATTTCATTTATCAATTATCTGTTACAAGAAAGCATTTGATAATGTGAAAACATGGTTTTGTCGAAAATATTAGAAATAAATGGTTTTGCTAATCCCCTAACAGTTACACAGAAATAGAAGATAGTACACTATGAGCTGTATATATACTGAGCCAAATTGCATTATACTATTACTGAACAATATTAACGAATAAAACCGAGATAATTGCTTTAAAAGGAATGATCCGAGTTAGATCGAAAATAATATCAACGAGAAAATTTTAGAATTATCCCACTTCTTTTAACAAGGGTGTGATACTAGTGCTGATAAAAACTAAACTTTGAGAAGAAAGTTAATAAATTTCAAGTAATCGCCAAGACAACTGGAAGAACTTCAGGAATAAAGGGGAAACACAAATGAAATTCTATAGTTTTATAGCTGTTCCTGTATTGTTTATAGCTCCGAATCAATGAGACCTATAAAAAAGAAAAATCAAGCTGCAAGGCTGAAGTCCATGAGGTATATAAGAGGATGTAATAAAATGAATAAAAAGTAAAAACCTCACATCTAAAACTCTTATCAACTAATTAGCAGACAGAATGGAGTGAAATGGAAGTATCATGTTAACAGAATGATATAAAAAAATGAAAAAATCAGTTATCAGCCGACTGGAAGGACAGAACTAGGAAGACATATTAACACTTTATATTGCGTACAACACTGGTACAGTGCATTTTTCCAGACAGATTACAATATGTGATTCTTGAACGCCTTTGTAAGAAAGTTGACGAGCATGGCTTAAATAATTATCATTTGGTTTCCTTACTGCGTTTTTTCCAAGATATTCGAACAAGTAATGTAGTGAAGTGAAGAGTAGTCTCAGTTTAAGTAAAACTGATTTATGTAGCAAACCAGAGTTTAGACTCCAGAAGGGTTACTTGACAGAAAATGCTATCTATACATTCACTCAACAAATATTACAACCCTTATATAATAAAATGTTGGCAGTTGGTACTTTGTGCGATCTTTCCAAGGTGTTATAATACTTGCATCATATTACCCTCCTAGCAAAAATTAAGTTTTATGAAATTGATGGCTTTAACCCCAACTGTTTCGAATCACACTTCAGGAACACAATAATGAAAGCTGAGCAGAATAACTCAAAAAATCCAAGAAGAAGAGAAAATTTTAATGACATCGATGCAGTCATGCAGGGTGTACTACAAGGTTCAACTTTGGGCCCACTATATACATTATATATGTGAAAGACCTACCACATAACATTCATCAAGCAGAAATGGAACTTTTTGCAGACAGAACTGGTCCTAAAATAAATCCCATTAGAAAGAAAGACACAGAGTAACTGTTGATGATGTTCGTAAGGAATTATTAAGCTCTCTGAAAATGGTCTTTCGCCAAATTTTGAGAAAACGCATTCTGTTAAGGGCTGTACAGCAAAAAATCATACCATCAATTGATGTAACATGTGAGTTTGAGCCAATAAAACGAGTAGAATGTTCCAAATATTTTGATGCGCAAGTTCCTGAGAACTTCGATGTCAAGAAGCATATTAAAAGCCACTCAAACAACGAAGTTCGGCAATTTTTGCTATTCGTGTAATTGCTGGTCTTGGGTACAAACAAATTAGCCTCCTGACATATTTTACATATTTCCAATGAATTTTGTCCTATAAAATAATTTTTCACACTATCTCACCGCTTATGAAGAAGACACTGATTGCACATAAGTGAATGGTAAGAATAATATGTGGGTAACTCTTCACGAGTAACACACTTAACTGCAGCTTCACAATATATCCAAGGTGATCATAAACAGTCTGAAAAGCTTGTAAGAGTGTTGCAGAGTAGGTTGCACTGAGAAATAACTGTTCTGAAAAAAAAAAATCGATATTTTGTGCTATTCTCGATTTCGACGCCAGCTAGTCTGGTCGTGGAGCACGCTAATTCAGGCATTACTGTAAAAAAAAGGGTGATATTGCTTTTTAATTATACACTGAAGCTACAAAGAAACTGCTATAGACATTCGTATTCAAATACAAAGGTATATAAACAGGCAGAATACGGCGCGGCGGTCGGCAACACCTATATAAGACAATAGTCTGGCGCAGTTGTTAGATCGGTTACCCTTGCGACAATGTCAGGTTATCAAGATTTAAGTGTGCTTGAACGTGGCGTTATAGTCGCTTCATGAGCGATGGGGCACAGCATATCCGAGGTAGCGATGAAGTGGGGAGTTACTCGTACGACCATTTCACTAGTGTACGGTGAATATCAGGATCCGATAAAACATCAAATCTCCGACATCGTTGCGACCGGAAAAAGATCCTGCAAAAACGGGTCCAAGAGCGACTGAAGAGATTCGTTCAACGTGACAGAAGAGCAACCTTTCCGCAAATTCTTGCCCATCTCAATACTGGGCCATCAGGAAGTATCAGCGTGCGAACCATTCAACGAAACATCGATATGGACCTTCGGAGCCGAAGGCCCACTCGTATACCCTTGATTGTTGCATAACACAAAACCTTACGCCTCGCCTGGACCCGTCGACACCGACATTGGACTGTTGATGACTGGAAACATATTTCCTAGTTCGTTTCAAACTGTATCGAACGGATGGGCGTGTACAAGTATGGAGACCACCTCACGAATCCATGGACCCTGGATGTCAGCAACAACAATCAAGTTTCAAGCTGGTGGAGGCTCTGTAATGGTGAGAGGCGTGTGGTTCAAATGGCTCTGAGCACTATGGGACTTTACTTGTGAGGTCATCAGTCCCCTAGAACTTATAACTACTTAAACCTAACTAACGTAAGGACTTCACAAACATCCATGCCCGAGGCAGGATTCGAACCTGCGTCCGTAGCGGTCGCGCAGTTCCAGACTGTAGCGCGTAGAACCGGCCGGCTGTGGGACGTGTGCATTTCAAAAGATACGGGACCTCTGATATGACTAGATACAATTCTGACAGGTGACACGTACGTAAGCATCCTGTATGATCACCTGCATCCATTCAAGTCGATTGTGCAATCCGACAGACGTAGGCCATTCCAGCAGGACAATTCGACATCCCACACGTCCAGATTATTGCAAAGTGGCTCCAGGAACACTCTTCTGAGTGTAAACAGTTCTGCTGGGCACAAAACTCCCCAGAAATGAACATTATTGAGCATATCTGAGATGCCTTGCAACGTGCTGTTTAGAAGAGATCTCATCCCCTAGTACTCTTACTGATTTGTGGACAGCCCCGTAGGATTAATGGTGTCAGTTCCCTCCAGCAATACTTCAGACATTAGTCGAGTCCAAGCCACGTTGTGTTGTGGCACTTCTGCGTGCTATCGGGGGCCCTATATGATATCAGGCTGGTGTACCAGTTTCTTTGGGTCTTCAGTGTATATTACGACACGAGGCACTAAAAACTACGTCACTTTCACTAAAAAGGGTTTTCTTACCGTTTGCTTGTGTTAATAGCATATTCAGAACACGCATTCGGTAAAAAACACTTAATGACATCACAGGTGTTCTCCATCAAAACCAAAGGTATGTGTTGCAATGCTAGACAAAACGGTGTTATAGGGAAGCCAGATTCTTAACACCACATCGATGGGCAGTGTAAAACCTTTGAAATTTGAAAGAAAAATAGTAAAGGAGGTATGTGGCGTAGTGTGAGATGCAAAGGAATTGATAAGCAGGAAGAATCACGGACTGACACTTCGATGTTGCAACCAAAACTATTTAAGGTGATTCACACTTTTAGTTCTACCTTCGAGACTGCTGATAATGAAAACTATATTTGAAATTACTAGTACAGAAAATAAGAATATAAACTGCCGTAAAACAATCGAGACGTTACTGTTAAATAAAATAATTATAGGAAGTTATGTTTTGTACATAGAATATCGCATAGCACCGGTCCTTTCTGTTATTAACTAACGTTGCTGCCTACAAGAATTTGGAACATCAGCCTCAGTGCAACTGTAGTACAATATTGCGAATAATTATCTACGTTCTGAAATTCCTAAATTTAATTATACATCGAAAACTAAACATTTAGTTCCGATATTCCCTCGTATTGATAGTTAACAAAAACAGATAGTCCTAAACTCGATTATTTGTCAAGCAATGTAGTTCATCAGAATATGTAATTTTCCCACAGCATTTTTGTGATTGCATGAAAATGACCTATCGACACCGATGGGGAACTAGATGGTGCTAAATATCATTTACGTATTTTTGAAATGGTAGATCTGCGATATTTGATCGTTTTTAGTAGTATCAGATACCGGAGAAACTAGTTCAGTTTATACGCGTTTGTTGTTTCCTATTAAAACAGAGGTATTTTGTACGAACCAGCGGGCAGGGAGATTTGCGAGTTTAATTTCCCTCTAGGAACGCGCGCGGGTAGGCATCTGCAGGAATTTCGTCACCTATCGTGTGGCGCTCCCGCAGGAAATCCTCGCCCCGGTCTTAATTACCTGCTGCCTCCGCCAGTAGTCGCCGCTGAGCCCCGCCCGCGGGTCGAAGTTAATCACCGCTCCTGCGGAAAGGCCCGGCTCAATTCCGGAATTAATATCCCAGCGGACAAACGGCGAAAAATTTGACGGGGGAGTTCGTCGCTTTTCTGTCAACATGCCCGTGAGAATTCGTGGTGCGAGCTCAACAAGATAAAATCTGCAAACTGCATTCTATTAGACAAGGGTATCTCGCGAATCTCTCTGCGTCTCGGATGAAACGAACTACCTAAAAAACTACAGCCAACGAATGTCTCTGCGTCCCCGTAGTACAGAGCTACGGTATAAAGGCTGACATCTCTCCTACGCCACGCTTATTAGATGTGTGCCGAAAGTAAATGTATAATTCAGAACTCGAATTTTCGTCTAGCATCAAGATTGCCTCACGGAATTAAATTTTAATTCCCTAAATTCACAAGTCCCAGTTAAAGCGGAAACGCCTCATGGGATTAAATCTGATTCCTAAATTCACTGGTGATTCTGAAAGCAGAAGTAGTGTAATAGATTTGTTTGTTGGCGGATGTAGCACCAGCCGCGTGTCTCTTGTGAATAGCGGAATACAACAGTCTCCGAGTGAATATTTGCTGAAATGCTTGACGACGAGAATATAGATTATCAGTCTTACGCTATGCTAAATAAAATGAGTACGTAGTCCAGAAAATGAGTAGATATGATGTAGAAAAAAGTGTAACATACAAAATATCTTCTGTCTTGAAGAAATCGGGATACAGTAGATAGCCTACTCTCGTATTTTAAAAGATAACAGTTTCATTGAGAAAAAACAAGTCCCGCCGAAAGTCACGCGTACAGAAGAGTAGAAGCATTCTCTATTCATACGGTCAAAATTATCTCAAGTTTTGTAAAGTGTGCTAGGGTAAAATTACGACTACGAAATTCGAACAGGTAGGGCTAACCACAACTCCAGCCAAATGGCGACATTTCCACTGCAAGAAATTACGTTTTCCGTTTATTTGTTCACTTACAAATCCAGTCATTCATCTTGAAAACTAATGTGTTGTTGTTGTGGTCTTCAGTCCTGAGACTGGTTTGATGCAGCTCTCCATGCTACTCTATCCTGTGCAAGCTTCTTCATCTCCCAATACTTACTGTAACCTACATCCTTCTGAGTCTGCTTAGTGTATTCATCTCTTGGTCTCCCTCTACGATTTTTACCCTCCACGCTGCCCTCCAATGCTAAATTTGTGATCCCTTGATGCCTCAAAACATGTCCTACCAACCGATCCCTTCTTCTAGTCAAGTTGTGCCACAATCTTCTCTTCTCCCCAATCCTATTCAATACCTCCTCATTAGTTACGTGATCTACCCACCTTATCTTCAGCATTCTTCTGTAGCACCACATTACGAAAGCTTCTATTCTCTTCTTGTCCAAACTAGTTATCGTCCATGTTTCACTTCCATACATGGCTACACTCCATACAAATACTTTCAGAAACGACTTCCTGACACTTAAATCTATACTCGATGTTAACAAATTTCTCTTCTTCAGAAACGATTTCCTTGCCATTGTCAGTCTACATTTTATATCCTCTCTACTTCGACCATCATCAGTTATTTTACTCCCTAAATAGCAAAACTCCTTTACTACTTTAAGTGTCTCATTTCCTAATCTAATTCCCCGATTTAATTTGACTACATTCCATTATCCTCGTTTTGCTTTTGTTGATGTTCATCTTATATTCTCCTTTCAAGACACTGTCCATTCCGTTCAACTGCTCTTCGAAGTCCTTTGCTGTCTCTGACAGAATTACAATGTCATCGGCGAACCTCAAAGTTTTTACTTCTTCTCCATGAATTTTAATACCTACTCCGAATTTTTCTTTCGTTTCCTTTACTGCTTGCTCAATATACAGATTGAATAACATCGGGGACAGGCTACAACCCTGTCTCACTCCTTTCCCAACCACTGCTTCCCTTTCATGCCCCTCAACTCTTATAACTGCCATCTGGTTTCTGTACAAATTGTAAATAGCCTTTCTCTCCCTGTATTTTACCCCTGCCACCTTCAGAATTTGAAAGAGGGTATTCCAGTTAACATTGTCAAAAGCTTTCTCTAAGTCTACAAATGCTAGAAACGTAGGTTTGCCTTTTCTTCATCTTTCTTCTAAGATAAGACGTAAGGTTAGTATTGCCTCACGTGTTCCAACATTTCTACGGAATCCAAACTGATCTTCCCCGAGCTCCGCTTCTACCAGTTTTTCCATTCGTCTGTAAAGAATTCGCGTTAGTATTTTGCAGCTGTGACTTATTAAACTGATAGTTCGGTAATTTTCACATCTGTCAACACCTGCTTTCTTTGGGATTGGAATTATTATATTCTTCTTGAAGTCTGAGGGTATTTCGCCTGTCTCATACATCTTGCTCACCAGATGGTAGAGTTTTGTCATGACTGGCTTTCCCAAGGCCATCAGTAGTTCTAATGGAATGTTGTCTACTCCCGGGGCCTTGTTTCGACTCAGGTCTTTCAGTGCTCTGTCAAACTCTTAACGCTGTATCTTATCTCCCATTTCGTCTTCATCTACATCCTCTTCCATTTCCATAATATTGTCCTCAAGTACTCGCCCTTGTATAAACCCTCTATATACTCCTTCCATCTTTCTGCTTTCCCTTCTTTGCTTAGAACTGGGTTGCCATCTGAGCTCTTGATATTCATACAAGTGGTTCTCTTCTCTCCTAAGGTCTCTTTAATTTTCCTGTAGGCAGTATCTATCTTACCCCTAGTGAGACAAGCCTCTACATCCTTACATTTGTCCTCTAGCCATCCCTGCTTAGCCATTTTGCACTTCCTGTCGATCACATTTTTGAGACGTTTGTATTCCTTTTTGCCTTCTTCATTTACTGCATTTTTATATTTTCTCCATTCATCAATTAAATTCAACATTTCTTCTGTTACCCAAGGATTTCTATTAGCCCTCGTCTTTTTACCTTCTTGATCGTCTGCTGCCTTCACTACTTCATCCCCCAGAGCTACCCATTCTCTTCAACTGTATTTCCTTCCCCCATTCCTGTCAATTGTTCCCTTATGCTCTCCCTGAAACTCTCTACAACCTCTGGTTCTTTCAGTTTATCCAGGTCCCATCTCCTTAAATTCCCACCTTTTTGCAGTTTCTTCAGTTTCAATCTGCAGTTCATAACCAATAGATTGTGGTCAGAATCCACATCTGCCCCTGGAAATGTCTTACAATTTAAAACCAGGTTCCTAAATCTCTGTCTTACCATTATATAATCTATCTGATACCTTTTAGTATCTCCAGGATACTTCCAGGTATACAACCTTCTTTTATGATTCTTGAACCAGGTGTTAGCTATGATTAAGTTATGCTCTGTGCAAAATTCTACAAGGCGGCTTCCTCTTTCATTTCTTCCCCCCAATCCATATTCACCTACTATGTTACCTTCTCTCCCTTTTCCTACCGACGCATTACAGTCACCCATGACTATTAAATTTTCGTCTCCCTTCACTACCTGAATAATTTCTTTTATCTCGTCATACATTTCATCTATTTCTTCATCATCTGCAGAGCTAGTTGGCATATAAATTTGTACTACTGTGGTAGGCATGGGCTTTGTGTCTATCTTGGCCACGATAATGCGTTCACTATGCTGTTTGTAGTAGCTAACCCGCACTCCTATTTTTTTATTCATTATTAAACCTACTCCTGCATTACCCCTACTTGATTTTGAATTTATAACCCTGTAATCACCTGACAAAAGTCTTGTTCCTCCTGCCACCGAACTTCAGTAATTCCCACTATATCTAACTTTAACCTATCCATTTCCCTTTTTAGATTTTCTAACCTACCTGCCCGATTAAGGGATCTGACATTCCACGCTCCGATCCGTAGAACGCCAGTTTTCTTTCTCCTGATAACGACGTTCTCTTGTGTAGTCCCCGCCCGGAGATCCGAATGGGGGACTATTTTACCTCCGGAATATTTTACTCAAGAGGACCCCATCATCATTTAATCATTCAGTAAAGCTGCATGTCCTCGGGAAAAATTACGGCTGTAGTTTCCCCTTGCTTTCAGCCGTTCGCAGTACCAGCACAGCAAGGCCGTTTTGGTTAATGTTACAAGGCCAGATCAGTCAATCATCCAGACCGTTGCCCCTACAACTACTCAAAAGGCTGCTGCCCCTCTTCAGGAACCACATGTTTGTCTGGCCTCTCAACAGATACCCCTCCGTTGTGGTTGCACCTACGGTACGGCCATCTGTATCGCTGAGGCACGCAAGCCTCCACACCAACGGCAAGGTCCATGGCTCATGGGGGGTGAAAACTAATAACGGCTAAAAATTCCCATACAACAATGTGTAAACTATCTGACTATAATAATTATTATGTGTTACAGGCTAGTATCAGAAACTACTTCTTCTTACATCAGAACTATCGCCGAAACGTTATCCTATAATCTATTTCATTTGTTGTGTCACTGGTTCATCGTGGACATCAGAGTTTCGTATTATTCAGGCTCTTTTGGCTCCTAGAATATTGTTAAAAATACGTTTGCCAAGAGCAACTAACTAAGGAATAGGTCATTAGGCAGTACAGTTGAAGAACAACGGACATCTCTAAAAGGGGCTCTCACTGAAGTTGGAAAGATAAATGTACCTACGCGATAAAACCATGGGTAACAGAAGAAATAGTTCAGCTGATCGATGAAAGATGGAAGTACAAAAACGAATAGGGAAATTCAGGAATACAGGAATACAAGTCGCTGAGGAATGCAAAAAAAAGGAAGTGCAGGGAAGCTAAGACGCAATGGCTGTAGGAAAAATGTGAAGAAATCTAATAAGAAATGATTGTCGGGAGGACTGACTCAGCATTTAGGAAAGTCAGAACAACGTACGATGAAATTAAAAGCAAGAGTGGCAACATTAAGAGTGAATGGGAATTCCACTGTTAAAGAAGACGAGAGAGCGGGTAGCTGGAAAGAGTACATTGAAGGTCTCTATGAGTGGAAAATTTGTGTGACGTGATAGAAGAAGAAACAGGAGTCGATTTAGAAGGAACGCGGGATCTAGTATTAGAATCAGAACGTAAGAGAGCTTTGGAACACTTAAGATCAAATAAGGCAGAATGGATCGATAAAATTCCATCAGAATTTCTAAAATCATTGGCGGATGTGTCAACAAAACGACTATTCACGTCATAGACTCTATGAGTCTGGCGACATACCATCTGACTTATCATCCACACAATGTCGAAGACTACAAGCGCTGCCAATTGCGAGAATAATCACACAATCACCATAACTACTGTGGTCATCAGTCCCCTAGAACTTAGAACTACTTAAACCTAACTAACCTAAGGACATCACACACATCCATGCCCGAGGCAGGATTCGAACCTGCGACCGTAGCAGTCGCGCGGTTCCGGACTGCGCGCCTAGAACCGCTAGACAACCACGGCCGGCCAATCGGCTTAACAGCTCATGGAAACAAGTTGCTGACAAGAATAATACACATAAGAATGCAAATGAAAATTGAGGATCTGTTAGATGACGATCAGTTTGGCTTTGGGAAAGATACAGGCACGACAGAGGCAATTCTGACGTTGCGATTAATAATGGAGGCAAGACTAAAGAAAAATCAAGACACGTTCAGCGGGTTTGTCGACTGGGAACAGGCATTTGACAATGTAAAATGGAGCAAGATGTTTAAAATTCTAAGAAAAATAGGGATATACTGTAGGAAAAGACGGGTAAGATACAGTACGTACAACAGCAAAGCGGGAATAATAAGAGTGGACGACCAAGAACGAAATGCTCGTATTAGAATCGGTTAAGACAGGGACCCAGTCTTTCGCTCCTACTGTTCAATCCGATCGAAGAAGCAATGATGGAAATAAACGAAAGGTTCAGAAGTAGACTTAAAATTCAAGTTGAAATGATATCATTGATATGATTTGCTGATAACATTGCTATCCTGAGTGATAGTGAAGAAGAATTACATGATCTACTAAATGGAATGAACGATCTAATGAGTATAGAACATCGACTGAGGGAAAATCGACGAAAGACGAAAATAATGAGAACTAGCAGATATGAGAACAGCAAGAAACTTAACGTCAGGATTAATGATCACGAAGTAGATGAAGTTAAGGACAAATGGTTCAAATGGCTCTGAGCACTATGTGACTTAACTTCTGAGGTCATCAGTCGCCTAGAACTTAGAACTAATGAAACCTAACTAACCTAAGATCATCACACACATCCATGCCCGAGGCAGGATTCGAACCTGCGACCGTAGCGGTCGCTCGGTTCCAGACTGTAGCGCCTAGAACCGCGAGGCTACTCCGGCCGGCAAAGTTAAGGACATGTACTGTCTAGGCAGCGAAATAACCAGTGACGGACGGAGAAAGGAGGACATTAAAAGGGGACTAGCACTTGAAAAAGGGCATTCCTGGCGAAGACAAGTCTATTAGTATAAAACATAGGCCTTAATTTGAGAACAAATTTCTGAGAATGTATGTTTGAAGCACGGTATTGTTTGGTAGTACTCATGGACTGTGCTATAACCGGAACAGAAGAGAATTGAAGCATTTGAGATGTGGTGCTACAGACAAATGTTGAAAATTAGGTGGACTGATAACGTCAGGGACGAGGAGGGTTTGAACAGAATCAGAAAGGAAGGAATATTAACTTCATTCCTAAACGGCGAAGGTGCCTGCAGTAGAGACGCGTATTACTGTGCGTGCAGAGCGTGAATAAAGCGGACGGCGGCAGCAGCGTCTGAGTTCCAGATTCAGCCGTATGTCTGTACTTGATACTCAAGTACAGATATTCTTCTGGGGGCAGCTAAGCTCGCCTCATCAACCATCCCTCCTGTCTTGACCTAAGTCATTACTCCGCAGAAGCCTAACAAGGAACCCCTTGAATGCGAGGTCGCAAAAGGCCAATTATTTTTACGGCACGCGACGCCCCACATGATGTCTACCATGCATCCACAACATTGGTTACTAATGACAACAGTGTGCGGGACTGTAGGTATCCAATGTGAGCACGGCATGAGGCTACGGAGCCTAATTAAACTGCTTAGTTGACGAGTAACTCGCAACAGTGCTACACTGCTAGTGGTGTTGGTACAAAGCCGAGCAATGGCAACGATAAACTTATCAACAACAACAGTTGCCGAACTTGACATTTAGTCATAAAGGGACTCAAGGAATTTCCACCGAGAAAGCAATGGCAGATGTAATATTAGCTTTTCTGCAATGTGTGCAGTCGTATAAGCTCGATTGTGTGGACAATGCACGTGAAGAGTATAATCATGACGATATGTGCTTAACAAGCGAAAGTGATAGTGAAACAGGTGTCGATCCACGTAGTTCATCATCTCATCCTTGTAGAACCCCCGGGGCCACACATTCCGTCTCCAATGGAGTAGTAAACAACAACCGCTACCGAAGGAGCGGGTCCTGAACATAATTACTTATGTAGAAAATCATCCGCAGAACAATGCAAAAAAAAAAGACTTATGAACAGATTTTGAATAAGTGCGCAGCAAAACGACCTACGATCGTGTTGTGTTTAAGAAAAGCTGCGGATATTCAAGCGAGGACAAGGTGCACTTGTTACAAAAACTGGAGTTTGCGCTTTTCAAAAATTCTCTATACGATTTACGGGACGCGCTCAATAGCGACCTACTAATTTATGTACATAAAATTTCGCGCGACGTACATTATAGTCACTTCAAGAGAAGCAATGGATGGTTGCAAAACTTCAGTTCTACAGAACTGGAAGACATAACAAAATTTCAAACAAAGATTCATCTTGAATATGCACAGCAAACTGCGGAATCGGCCCAAAAATTTGTAAATGTGATGAACACTTATCCCATTGTTCAGCAAGAAAATTGTTTTCACCTTCGAGCAACCGGGATTTTAAGATGACATGCATACAAAAGAAACCATGGAAAATCTGGGTCAACGCATTCTTAACCTACTCCGTCCAAAATGTGTCATGTTCACCTTCAGGAGCGTATACCTCATTTGGACTGATTTGCCCGCTGTATGACCATAAGTAATTTTTTGCTCCTTATCCACTTCGCCATTTATACCATCAGTCTGACCATGTTTATTGTCCAGTGCAACCACTGCCACATTATAATTAACTGTAACTGATTATCAAATGTATACCATAAAATCGCTAAAATGTGATTATGCACTGACAGCTGTGGGTCCATGAGTTAACACTTGTTCAGATGCTCGTCACTAGTTGAAATATGCTTTTTGGATACGATAAGTTTAAGCTTCCTGAGCAAAAGTTATGTTCCTTCGGTTCGAGGTAACCAGGCGATTAACACGACTGGTGACAATTGCGACAGTGATGCTCAATGTATAAAGAAAGGAACTCACATGACTCTTCGAAGAGCTTCAATGTCCACTCGGCGATGAAGTCATTACAGCCGAATCGTAGCCTCGATTTGGGACAGGAAGTCAGTAGTTTCCTTTGCAGGCGAACCATTCTAGAATTTTCTTTGGTAAATGTAGAGACTCCAAGGAAAAATATTTAAAGTAGAGTATGCTAAGTGTTCTTGATCAAGACAGTGTTCTGTTTTCTGATGATTGAAGGACAGCTGGCTGTCCGTTAATGATCAATTCTTGCTACATTGTTACGAGCCTGAATCTGTGCATCTTCCACCGTGTTGAAGTACTTCACTTCTTCGCCACCAAATAAATTAAAGATATTTTTGGTCTCGTGACTGTCGACTGTGACGTACACTGGTCTCCAAAATTCAAGCAACAAACGGAAATTTTGCATGGTTGCGTTTATTTTGCCACAAAACAGTATAGACAGCTGACATTGAGTAGACACAATATAAAGAATACGGAACGTAAACAACTGCAACACGCATAACGGTAAACAATTTTTTTTTTACTTTTTTTCAACTTAACCTATTTGCACCCACATTCTGAAAACTGGTTAATGTGGCCAGTATGCGGTGTGACATCTGGCACCAATACAGGCCTCAAACAACGGGAAGTGCTGTGAATGATGTTATCAGTCTCATAGTTGAGTTTATAACGCCCATTCCTCCTGCAGAGATGCCCACATGTCTTGCAAAGGGGCTCGTGGATGCTAACGTCATGCAACCCGTCTCCCTAGGGCACCCTAGACATGCTCTGTGGGATTCAAACGGTTCAAATGGCTCTGAGCACTATGAGACTTAACATCTATGGTCATCAGTCCCCTAGAACTTAGAACCACTTAAACCTAACTAACCTAAGGACATCACACAACACCCAGCCATCACGAGGCAGAGAAAATCCCTGACCCCGCCGGGAATCGAACCCGGGAACCCGGGCGTGGGAAGCGAGAACGCTACCGCACGACCACGAGATGCGGGCTCTGTGGAATTCAAATCGGGAAAGCGAGCAGGCCACACCATGCGTGCAAAATCTTCCATTTCCAAAAAAACATCAACCACCTGTGCTCTATGAGGTCGAGCATTATCGTCCATCAATATGAAGTCTGGGCCCATAGCACTTGGCAATAACTGTGTACGAGATCCCAAGAGCTTCTCGCGGTACCTGACAGCAGTAAAATCTTGTCGATTCACCCATACAATTTCCTAAAGAGGTGTTTGAGTGCTCAACAAAATCTCAGCCTACACCATTTAGAGTACTCCTCGATACTGGTCTCTCTCCACAATGTTTAGATCTCGAAATCGTGTTCCACGTGCCCTCCAGATGCGAATCCGTCGCGAATCACTCTCTACACCAAATCGCGACTCATCTGTGAAAAGAATATTGGCCCACTGTTCGACCGTCTAGGTTGCATTTTGATGACTGCACTCTTTCTGTGAAGACACGGCAGTACTAAACAGACAGCAGGCCTCCAACAGTATAGGCCACTCTCCTGAAGCATAAGTGCGTCGATATAACACGTCCAGGGGATGCTGCGATTTCAGATGCCAACTGGAATGCAGTAGTAATTGGGCATCTTCATGCCATTACAACCAAATAAAGGTCCACTCTTTCTAATGTCACACGTGGTCGGCCCTGTCCTGGCTTCCTGACGCAGTTTCGGTATCCATAAACTATCGTCTCATCCGAGAAACAACAGAACTATTGACATTAGCAATCGGGCGACGTCAGTTTGTGACTCTCTTGCTTCCATTTTTCTTTTTTCTTTCGGCCCTGCACAACAGAGTGTCTGTAGGAATCTTCCCTGTGTCCTACTGTACCATCTGTGACTGTGTCCACGGCGATTGTGGATGTGGGATTACCCTGCGAACACTATCCCGCTTGATAGGTGCCATGACGTCATTGCTGGCGTTGTTGTCCGTTGATCGTAATGCCATCTCCCGTGCAAAACTCTTGACAGTAAGCGTGATTATATCGTAAATTGGCACAGGACGGCGAAGTAGCAGTTCGTTGCTTTTATTTTGGACATCAGTGTATATTGTGTACAGTCTGTGGAGTATTCCTTTGCCACCTCAATGGTTACCATCTCAGGACTTCCCCTTTCCTTGTTACAGACCTAATTTCATGTTGAATCTCCCGATACTCCTGTATGTCAGTAGATTTCGCAAAAGACTGTTTAAAACATTTCCGTTATAACTTCATAAGAATTTATTTTGATAATAAACAGGATACAATGAATTGACATGAAAGCTGCAGATCATTAGGAAATATGGCTCATACT
This sequence comes from Schistocerca americana, assembly GCF_021461395.2. Classification (NCBI taxonomy): domain Eukaryota; kingdom Metazoa; phylum Arthropoda; class Insecta; order Orthoptera; family Acrididae; genus Schistocerca; species Schistocerca americana. The sequence goes on along the minus strand of NC_060122.1, from coordinate 190,518,960 downwards.
CAACTACAACAGATAATTGTAAAAGTCGATAAATAAAATATCTGACAAGCATAATGTCTATGTGACTAAATTGTAGCTTTTCTTCTACAGACAAGATGATATTCTCTTGTGAATTTTGTCTTTGTTTCATACGTCGAGTAGATTGCTCTCTATATCTGGCGCTCATGAATCAAAACACTTAAAATTCAAAATATTAAGGGAGTCAAATTTTCTACCAGTTGATGATCACGTAGGCTGTTAAATGTCTCACAGAAATATGCTCTTTCTACAAGTTCAGGTTTGTTACTAAAACCTGTCATATTTGAAGAGAACACGCAAATGTGCAGCTGTTGGCGGTGTGTTTACTGTGTCCTTTCAACTTATTCACAGGTCAGATCTTAGGACGGTGTGCAGCTGACGCAAACTCCATAGTACGATTGAGAGACTTCGGCGTCCGAGCCGTACCCCGGCATGACTGTCATAGCTCTCAGCCTTGCTGCACACTTCCCCCATCACGACGTCATCCTGTCTCAACATAAGGTGGCGGGGGGAGAGGGGGGGGGGTGAGGGAGAAACTGCGAACGAGCCGCATTTACACGGCAGTGCAGTCACACTGCATATGACTTAGTTTATACATCACATTTCTCAATAACAGAGATCGCTAACAAAACAAATTTTGAGTATCCTTTGATTATTTTTGGCGCACTGAAAACATAACTTTCTTTGGCACAAACTGTCATCATACGTACTCGGACACAAAATTTCACTGATTTTCGCATTCAGATTGCCACATAGTCATGACGTATCTAGTTTCATAATCGAAAAAAGCCGTTACCACTAATACATCGATCGAAGTATTGTAGCACTTTTGCAGCCTCATTATGACGACATGGAAACTCTAACAGAGGAATGCTTGTAGACGTCCTGGACAGTTTTAATATAAAACGATTTGTCGTTTAAACAGGAATTACCTTTCAGGTCAGACAGTTACGTTTGCACATGCACATAAGCGCTTCCAAATGAAACGGCAAACGGTCTCGAAACAGATGCAAGATTGACACTGACCCCAAAACATTTAGAAAAAAATTATCCTTGTAATTCATTCAAGGCCACAAAGACTTCTTCAAACCCCATGTTTTATTTTTTAGGCACTGAAATTTGGGAACTGAATTGTGTTTGATAGAAAGTACCCCTTCTATAATGCTATTTGGTTTTTAAATACATCCCCATCAAATCAGTAAGCAGTTGTTTCTCACACTGGAATGTCGTACTGTGGGTAGTGTGAAGACCAGTTCACTTAAAGATCCACGTCTGCAGTCCATTCCTGATGTTGCAATTATAGTTCCTTCACTCGTTTTCCTCCATAAGTTCAGAAATAGCGAGTTTCAAAACGAAAAAATTCGTTCCAGTCATGCCACTTCATATGAACAACGTAGTCCGCTGTAATGTACGAAGTCTCCATACACTTCTCTTATTCCCTTTCAAAACTGTTGCAGCTAACAAAGGAATAATCCGTGCGGCTTCAGAAAATGTAGTGTTCATACCACAAATTTCTTCACTTGCTGCATGACTGCAAAATCATCATAAAGCGCCTCTTGATGTACAGAACACTGATACCCGTCCTACGATCATTGCAATTTTTTTGCTCTCGCATTGTCAGCTAAATTCTTTAAATTCTTCCCGTATGTTACTATGTATAGCACATTACAGTACCAATCGCTTATGCGATGTATAATATGAATTGATATTTCCCATCCATCTCTTCTGTCACTTCCATTCATTTTTAAAGGGATGTGTCGAGAGATCTCTAGACTTACTCTTTTTGAGCAAAGAGCCACTGGAGCTGTGAAACTTCTGAATTTTTTTTTGTCATCTGTCTTCTGACTTGTTTGATGCAGCTCACTAAGAATTTCTCTCCCGTGCCATCCTATTCATCTCAGAGTAACAATTCGAACCTACATCCTCAGTTATTTGATGGATGTATTCCAGCCTCTGTCTTGGTCTACAGTTTTTACCCTCTACAGCCCCCTCTAGTACCATGGAACTTATTCGTTGTTGTTAGAATAGATGTCCTACCATCCTGTCCCTTCTTGTTGTCAGTGTTTCCCATATACTACTTTTCTTGCCGATTCTGTGAAGTATCTCCACGTTCCTTATCTCATCAGTCCATCCAATCTTCAAGATCCTTCTGTAGCACCACGTCTCAAATGTTTAGATAATCTCCTGTTCCAATTTTCCCACAGTCCGTGTCTCACTAGCATGCAATAGTGTTCTCCAAACATACGTTCTTACAAATTTATTCATCAAATGAAGACCTATATTTGATATTAGCGGACTTCTCTTGGACAGGAATGCCCTCACTGCCTAGGTAGCAGAATTCTTCAACTTCATCTGCTTCGTGACCATCAATCCTAATGTTCAAATGGTTCAAATGCCTCTGAGCACTATGGGACTCAACTGCTGAGGTCATTAGTCCCCTAGAACTTAGAACTAGTTAAACCTAACTAACCTAAGGACATCACAAACATCCATGCCCGAGGCAGGATTCGAACCTGCGACCGTAGCGGTCTTGCGGTTCCAGACTGCAGCGCCTTTAACCGCACGGCCACTTCGGCCGGTAATCCTAATGTTAAGTTTCTCATTGTTCTCATTTCCACTAGTTCTCATTACTTTCCTCTTCCTTCAATTTAGTCTCAATTCATATTTTGTACACTTTAGAGCAGGCTCGTCCAAACTGCCCCTGGGTCGCTAGCGCCTGCGATCGCCCGCGGCCAGCGTCCCGGGCGAATTCGTACGTTGTCGCAGTGGCCGAGCCGTGCCGTTTAGCTGGCCTGGCGGACCGCCCTCCGCGCCTCGCTATGCCACTGTACGCGCGCTTCTTTTACGGACGACAGACCGGCGCACCAGCAGCGGTCAAAAGCATTGATACGAAACAATGCTGTTAGTCAACAGACGTAAGGCTACAGTGGATCGAAATGGATGGTCCACAGCAGCAGACAACAAGAAAGAGGAGCGGCGCGTCTACACTATTTAAAACTGAGTATGAAATTAATTTCCTTTGTACTGCTGTCGAAAATGGTTCAAATGGCTCTGAGCACTATGAGACTTAACATCTGAGGTCATCAGTCACCTAGAACTCAGAACTAATTAAACCCAACTAACCTAGGGACATCACACACATCCGTGCCAGAGGCAGGAATCGAACCTGAGACCGTAGCGGTCCCTTGGCTCCAGACTGTAGCGCCCAGAACCGCACGGCCACTCCGGCCGGCAAAATCATGCTAAATGTTGAGTATGTCATCGGAAACTCATATATTTAAAAAATTACTCGATGGAACGGCACTTAAATACCTGAAACAAATATCAGTTCTAAAATTTGTCGCAAGAGGAACGCCAGTGATAGCTCGAAGAACTGAAATAAAATTTCAAGCAGCATCACTGTGAACTAGGTGTATCCTATCGTATGAGTCTTTATTATTTATAAAGATGACAAATAAAAGTATACATTATAATCTGATATGTCACTTAGTAATGTGCCAGTTATTGAATATCAGATTGTCAGCAACAAGGTACACTTCTTTTCGGTTAATTTTTATATCTGGGTTGCATTAAATCGCGTCACACAGACATAAGAAGAAGTTTCAGGTACGCTATTTTTTGCCACTTTCTGAAAACCCTTCACAAACGCTCTCTCGGGCAGTAAAGTGTCATTAAGAGTCGTTCTTCGTTTTTGTATATTTGTGTTCTTATGGATGGGAAAACATATGTTATAGTTTGAACTATGTTTTCAATTAATTAAAACGCAAATATTCCAATAGATAAAAATTTATTTTGCCACCACATTTCGCTGTCCTCGCCAGCGTCTAACGCCGGTTTTCAGAGGAACTGGGGGAAAACGCACTTAAAACCAATCTTTCTTTTTGTTAGTTTTTATTTGAGTTTCAACGAATGAAACAATTAATTATTCAAATGATAAAAGTGTTTTAAAAAATAGGATTGCACAAAATTAATTGCATGTTCTTATCTGCCATGGTAGGAGCAGGAAACATGTGGGCAAAGTTTGCGCGCAAGCTACAAATGCTCGCTGAGAGTTTCGAAAGCAGGGAAACCCTTTGCGGCCGGGAATCTCATCAAGGATTCCCTGGTCGACTCGGCGGCTTGTATTTGTCCAGCAGACCTTGAAAAAGTAGCTCGTTCGCCTCAAACTGTTGAGTTAAATACACTCCTGGAAATGGAAAAAAGAACACATTGACACCGGTGTGTCAGACCCACCACACTTGCTCCGGACACTGCGAGAGGGCTGTACAAGCAATGATCACAAGCACGGCACAGCGGACACACCAGGAACCGCGGTGTTGGCCGTCGAATGGCGCTAGCTGCGCAGCATTTGTGCACCGCCGCCGTCAGTGTCAGCCAGTTTGCCGTGGCATACGGAGCTCCATCGCAGTCTTTAACACTGGTAGCATGCCGCGAAAGCGTGGACGTGAACCGTATGTGCAGTTGACGGACTTTGAGCGAGGGTGTATAGTGGGCATGCGGGAGGCCGGGTGGACGTACCGCCTAATTGCTCAACACGTGGAGCGTGAGGTCTCCACAGTACATCGATGTTGTCGCCAGTGGTCGGCGGGAGGTGCACGTGCCCGTCGACCTGGGACCGGACCGCAGCGACACACGGATGCACGCCAAGACCGTAGGATCCTACGCTGTGCCGTAGGGGACCGCATTGCCACTTCCCAGCAAATTAGGGACACTGTTGCTCCTGGGGTATCGGCGAGGACCATTCGCAACCGTCTCCATGAAGCTGGGCTACGGTCCCGCACACCGTTAGGCCGTCTTCCGCTCACGCCCCAACATCGTGCAGCCCGCCTCCAGTGGTGTCGCGACAGGCGTGAATGGAGGGACAAATGGAGACGTGTCGTCTTCAGCGATGAGAGTCGCTTCTGCCTTGGTGCCAATGATGGTCGTAAGCGTGTTTGGCGCCGTGCAGGTGAGCGCCACAATCTGGACTGCATACGACCGAGGCACACAGGGCCAACACCCGGCATCATGGTGTGGGGAGCGATCTCCTACACTGGCCGTACACCACTGGTGATCGTCGAGGGGACACTGAATAGTGCACGGTACATCCAAACCGTCATCGAACCCATCGTTCTACCATTCCTAGACCGGCAAGGGAACTTGCTGTTCCAACAGGACAATGCACGTCCGCATGTATCCCGTGCCACCCAACGTGCACTAGAAGGTGTAAGTCAACTACCCTGGCCAGCAAGATCTCCGGATCTGTCCCCCATTGAGCATGTTTGGCACTGGATGAAGCGTCGTCTCACGCGGTCTGCACGTCCAGCACGAACGCTGGTCCAACTGAGGCGCCAGGTGGAAATGGCATGGCAAGCCGTTCCACAGGACTACATCCAGCATCTCTACGATCGTCTCCATGGGAGAATAGCAGCCTGCATTGCTGCGAAAGGCGGATATACACTGTACTAGTGCCGACATTGTGCATGCTCTGTTGCCTGTGTCTATGTGCCTGTGGTTCTGTCAGTGTGATCATGTGATGTATCTGACCCCAGGAATGTGTCAATAAAGTTTCCCCTTCCTGGGACAATGAATTCACGGTGTTCTTATTTCAATTTCCAGGAGTGTATATGGCCTCAGATATGGAGCAGCATTGTTTCCTAAAGTTTTGCGCAGTAATTCTGCCACACGAACATTAGTTGTTGCCTAGATAGTAAATGGTTTGCTTGTTTCACCGCTTATCGGCCTCTTTTACAGAGGTGCGCTTCTTCTGCTATTTTGTTTACGTTGGATATGATCGCGGAACAGTCCAGAGCAGTGCTGCACGGTCTCACTCGTTCCGCAGCTCTCTCTCTCTCTTTCTATATCTCTCTCTCTCTCTCTCTCTCTCTCTCTCTCGCTCGCTCGCTCCCTCGTATGGCGACACCAGCGACACACGGTCGCTGACGTGGCGCTGAACTACACTGCCTTGCGCCCGGGGCGCGGGCGCGCCCGCCGGGCGCAATTCTTGGTTGAGCCAGCTTTAGACTTCGTTCCAATCAGCAGATGATGTAGTTCTTCTTCACTTTCACTGAGAATAACAATGTCATCAGCGAATCTCTTTAGTGAAATCATCTCACCTTGAATTTTAATTCCTCTCTCGAACTTGTCTTTTACTTGCGCCAGTGTTTCGTCGCTTCATAGACTAAGCAGTGGAGGCGAAAGAGTGCATCACTCTCCTCCACCCTTTTTAGCCCGAGCACTTCTTTCTCGATCTTCCATTCTTGTTATTCCCTCTTGGCACTTGTACATGTTTTATACTACCACTCTCCCCCTATAGCCTACATCTATTTTCTTCGCAATTTCAAACAATTGGCACCATTTTACATTGTCGAATACTTTCTCCAGGTCGATAAGTCCTGTGAAAGTGTCTCGATTTTTCTTCAGTGTTGCTTCCATTATTAACCGCTACGTCAGAATTGCCTCTGTGATGTATTCAACTTCCCTGAACCCAAACTGATCGCCATATAACAGAATCTCAATTTTGCTTCCCATTCTTCTGCAAATTACACTTGTCAGCAACTTGGATGCATGAGCTACAAAGCTGATTGTGCAGTAGTTCTCGCACATTCCGACTCTTAAATCTTCAGAATTGTGTGGATCATGTTCCTCAGTAAGTGAGATGGTATATCACCGGTCTTATATATTTTACACGCCAAAGGGAACAGTCGATTTGTTGCCACTTACCCCTTGAATTATAGAAATTATGATGGACCATCATCTATTCCTTCTGACTCATTTGGTCTTAGGTCTTCCCAAGTTCCTTTAAATTCTGATTCTAAAACTGGATCCCCTATCTCCTCCCTGTCGACTACGTTTCTTCTACTAACACATCATTAGACAAGTCCTTCCCTCGTAGCGGCCTTCAGTGTACTCTTTCCACAAATCCGCTCGCTCTCAGTGGGATTCGCACGGCATGTTACCGCCTTTGTTTTTAATTTCACCAAAGGTTATTTCGAATTTTCTGTGGGCTGAATCAGCCCTTCCGACAATCATTTCTTTGTCGATTTCTTCATATATTTCATAGTGCCATATGGTCTTAGCTTCCCTGCACCTCCTTCATGCCACCAATAAACAGCCACCAATAAATAATTGAAGAGCGTCGTGCCGACCGAAAATGCCACGCCGCAATACTAAATGAAATGTCCTGCTGAGCCGGTCTGAGTGGCCGTTCGGTTCTAGGCGCATCAATCTGGAACCGCGAGACCGCTACTGTCGCAGGTTCGAATCCTGGCTCGGGCATGGATGTGTGTGATGTCCTTAAATTAGTTAGGTTTAAGTAGTCCTAAGTTCTAGGGGACTGATGACCTCAGAAGTTAAGTCTCATAGTGCTCAGAGCCATTTGAACCAGTGTCCTTCTGAACTGTTTACTTCCGGGAAGGGACGAGCGAAGTCGAGAGAGGCCGTGTCGCGAACCCAAGCGACGCGCACGCACGTCCTGATTGAAGTTTGGCACCCGTGGCCTCCACGGGAATGCAGTACTGTATAAAGTGATGAAATGGAGGGACCAAAGCAAAGGGAATTATTTGTGACAGTTTCTGGAGTGACTCTCCAGGGTAAGAATTATCTTAGTATACCTGGAATTTATGCCACTGTTGCCTTCTACAGAGAATAGATATGTGTGTACATGGTATCTCCGAAGGGTGTTTGTAGTGCACTGGCGACTGATGACGCACTACTTCTTCTGTCAATGAAGACTTTTATGAGTGACCAAATAAAGCAGAGGTACTAGCGCCAGATAACCGTATGCCAACTCACCTTTAGCCAACTGAGAATCATATGTCCACAGTAGAATGTTTTGCACAATAATGACCTAACTTCAGGCTAGCCCTATTTAGCTATTACTATCATTCTCACAGAATCTTAGTACGCAAAGTAGGAATCAAACAGAGGTGCGATTGTTTTTGAATCTATTGAGTAAAAAGTGGTGGATACCAGTAGAAAAGTTTCGCGAAACAGATCAGATTCAGCGATGCACCTATCGTCGAATATCCATTCTCCTGCAATTTTTTGTCAACAGTTGTGAGGAAAGAGAATTAATCGTATAACTAATCTCAGGCTGTTACTCATACGGGTAATTATGAATGGCGACTGTTTTAAGATGAAACATGGGCACATCGGTGTAACGAACACTCACTGGTAGTGGATCTGGTATACTAAATACTGCACATTTCACTTGAGACGACAGAAAGCAGACTAGAAAACAGACCGATGTTTCATCTTATTGAGAAAAACGGCCTTCAGCTCATTTTAGGATTTGAATCCATAAAATGAAATGGTGAGAAGGCCAATTGACCCCTACAGATTCTATCGCTACTCATATTAGCCTATTTCGTGAGTCGTCAGCCCGTTTTTACTGTACAGTAATTAAGTTATTACTCCAACCATCGCCACTTTATCCCGCCTTAGAGATCAGGATCACCTGGGCAGAGAATTGAAAGGGGAACAACTCCCAGTCAGTTTAAACCCTTGCCTTGTTCCGGTGATCGTGAGGGGCACGCAGATGTAATTTGTCTTGATTGACTTACCTTACTCCTGAGATATAAAAAGTGAAAACTCGAAATAAAGTAATGGTATTACGAAAGTGCTGTCGGAGAAATAAACGGAACGTAATCATCTACAAGCAAGGGTGGAAGCTCTTCAAAAACTCGCAGTCCTCTTTTACCCAGTTCTGCTTTTAACAAACTTCTAAACAGCTTTCGAAATAAGTATCTAATGCTACAACTAGAAAACATTAAGTTTTATGGAAAAAGCCTAAATGATTAAGAAACATTAAATTTTACGGAACTAGCTTAAATTATTAAGAAAACATCACTCACATTTATCGTAATTGACATCATAATATGCGTTGATAGAGACAATGAGGCCGATTCTGTACCAACGCCTTCTCAAAGCTTTTGAGTAAATACCCCAATGTCGAGAAAATATGTTAGTATCGGGTATGTAACCAAATTTGCTATGCATTTAAACTCTGTGTCATGCACAACACAGCACGTTTCCTTGGGAGAAGTGTGACATACAGCATAACTATCGTATGATGTGTCCCACGACGTCGTTACAGAGGAATTAATGTTTATATTATAAATTATTTACGTAGATGATAACATTGGTAGCCATTTCACCATAAGTAATTACGTTTCACAAGGTTAACCGACAAGTAACGCAATGATATGCAGTTACATCTCTACATACTATCATTGTGGTGCAAAGACAGAATCGATCTCTTATGGAAGACAAACCTTAAGTTACGGAAGAATCAGTTTAAATGACAACCCTTAAATATACCAGTTTCTGAATTTAAAACTATTTTGGCACTTTATTACTTTAATGATTCCTAAATAGATATCCAGTCATGTTATACACAGAATTCATCCAGTGTAAGCAGGAGAGATTATTCTGACTGAAGAGAAATCACTTAAGGTGTTCCACAAGGTTCAGGCTTAGGTCCACTCCTCATACATTTAGACGAACTTCCGTGTAATATACCACAAACTGAATTGTTTTGCGGATGACACTAGTAATGTAATCCATCCAGATATGCATACATATACCCATATCTGGTAATCTGTTATCCCACTTTATGTGAATACTACCTCGTCTGTAAAGTAGAATTTAAGCTCTTAGTTGCGATCAGCTCTCCCTAATAGAATCCGTTGCCAGAATTATACCAGGAAATTTCTTTAGTATCTTTATCATTTCTGATTAACAGAGGTAAAATTTACTTTATGTGTACAACTAAAATATGTATGTGCAGTCCGGTGTGAGACAGAAACGTGTTTATAAAATGTAGTAGCAAGAGGAAATATGTTGTAAAGTATCTGAGTTATCATCGGAAGGTTTCTCGAAACGCAATGTTGTAGAACTAAAGCACATGCAAATGTCTGTGTATGTATAATTCAGTATTAAGTGTAAAATTAGTTTTGAGTTACTTCAAATCTACATAACTAAACAATCAAAGATTTCCTCATCAATGAAGTTTTTTACATATGAGTGACACGTTTCGCTGTGACAGGGAAAAGAAGGGAACCGACGCAAAAATGCTCCAATACGAGCACAAAAAAGATGAATATGCTCCTGTTTAGCCGGCTGGTGTGGCCATGCGGTTCTAGGCGCTTCAGTCCGGAACCACGTGACCGCTACGGTCGCAGGTTCGAATCCTGCCTCGGGCATGGATGTGTGTGATGTCCTTAGGTTAGCTGGATTTAATTAGTTCTAAGTTCTAGTCGACTGATGACCTCAGAAGTTAAGTCGCATAGTGCTCAGAGCCATTTGAATCATTTTTATGCTCCGGTTTAAAAGAATAACTGAATAGTGGTGTAGCAGCTGCCGTATTATGTATTCCTAAGCTGGTTTAAAAGTTTTCCCTGGAAGTGTAGCATGCGAATATATTCTCAGTTTCTCAAGCTGAAGGAGGCAATGGGAGTGAAAAAGATACGGAAAAGTAATACATACTGAAAAAATAGTGTACAGTGGCTGTGGTAGAAAAAGATCGAAGCAGGCAACGAGAGAGTGAGAGGAAGAGAGTCACACAGTGGAAGTAAAACGTTGTTGACAGTGACAGAACAGTGCCAGGAAAGGAGTGAAGGAGACAGTGCCAATGGGACAGGAGTAAAGAGAAGCAGAAATTGGAAGTGGATGAGAGCCGTGATAAAGAGAGAGAGAGAGAGAGAGAGAGAGAGAGAGAGAGAGAGAGAGCGAGAGAGTGTATGACAATGACAAGGAGGAAGAGAGAGAGAATGATAGTGAAAAGAAACTGTAGCAGTGGGAAGGAATGAATGAGATGATAGCAGTAAAAGAGAGCAAGAGAAGACAGTGACAGTGAGAGCAGAGAGTAGTAGCACGACACAACGAAGGAGACTGTGGCTGTGGGTGAGAGGACAGTGCCAGGGAAACACAAAGAGGTAATGACAATGACTTAGGCGGCATGGGTGAGAATGGGCAACTGGGAGTGGGTGCGTATGAGCGACTTACTACAGTGGATTAGTGTGTCTGAGTGAGTTACTGTCACAGGAGCTCGTGCAAGTGAGAGGTAAGCTGCATTTTAAAAAGAGCGCGAATATGTTCAGATTCCAAATTTTTTGGGAAAATTTTTAGAGGAGCTGAGGAAGGTAGAGCGAGGCAGCTGGTACCAAACGTCTGAGTCTGAGACTTTTAAACAGGTTCATGTTCACCTTCTGTGTGCTCCGCTAGAAGCATTTCCCTGATGGTATCTTATAGCTGACTGTGAGTTTGACTCCCGCACTTTGTCTCTGTTTTGTTTTTCAACGCCGACGCTTATAATTCGTGAAACGCACTCTCTCTCGTCGTTCCCAACCTGTGGTGGATGTGATGGACAGCGAGATCATCATAAACTGAGTAATACACCCCAAACCTTATTTAAATTGAAATGCTCGTCTTCGTTTATTAAGTTTTCGGCATCTTTGTTTCGATAGCCTTCTTAATTTCGTCACATTCCATTTCAAGATTATGCTGGAGACAGTGTTCGGTCCAGCACCGGTTGTCTACTCAAGTGACCTTTCAATATGGCGCCCTCTCCCCCGCTGCCCTTTTCCCTCGGACACTTTGATCCATGTCAGTTTTCGCTAGTGATTGTAATAAGTGCTATACACCAACTTTGATTTCACCAGGACAGTAGATTAACTGAAGGATTTAAGGAAGGACAGAAACACAGCAATCAGTCGCAATCCCATTGTTTTTATTATGATTCTTGCACACCCAATTTTCAGCTATAAATGCCATCCTCAATGGATTCGAGTGAGTTAGCATCCAATATATTAGCAGCACCGCATGTCCCGTATGATTTCACTAATGTATAGGAAGTAAAGTCATATATTTGGGAGTCGCTGGAACCCGTATCAGCTTGGCGCCACAAGATTCCTCATCTAATTTTGATACGCCCTGAATATAAATCTTACAGCGGTGGCGACTCTGGAGCCCCTCCGTGCTTGGCGTCCCGACGTTACCACCTAAAGAATGGTGATGCCAAACGGCGACTTCCGTCGCTTCGGCCTTACGCCGACCCTGCCTTGATGCAGCTGATTTTCGTGGCTTGTTTAGTAGAGTGTGTCGATGACGTTTCTTGTCATCTCCTCCTGAGTGTGCCCCACTCAAGATACGGTACGTTGGCATGGTCGGAGGTTTGAAATTTAAAGAACGCTTGGTGCTTGGCACCCTGTATGTGCTTAAGATCTCGCCAGCCACGACATTCATCAAAGCTTAAGAACGCCGAGCACGAGCATCACTCTGGGCTCTGAAAAACGGAAAAGAATCAAACGGCTTTGGTAGTTCTTAGGAGTCGGACTTACATTCAGTTCTAAATAGCAATGCGAGACTAGCAATAGTTCATGGTCCGGGTGGAGACCAGAGAGTAGGCATAACAGAAAAAGGAGGCACTTGAAGAAGACGGCTTGGTTGGTCATCGAAATTTTGTGCATAAAATGAAAAAAAAACTCAGCACTATAGCAGTAAGCACACCATCCATTGTACTTCTGCCTCATGTCTGACAATATAATCACAGATACATTAAATTAAATACAGCGAGAAAGGTCAACGAAAAGGAATGAGCAGTACCGTCGACGTCGATGTGCAGCAGGATTTTGGAGCACATACTGTGTTCAGACATTATGAATTACCCCGAAGAAAACTCTCTATTGACACACAGTGAACATGGGTTTAGAAAACATCGTTCCAGTGAAACACAACTAGCTCTTTATTCACATGAAGTGTTGAGTGCTATTGACAAGGGATTTCAGATCGATTCCGTATTTCTGGATTTCCAGAAGGCTTTTGACACTGTATCACACAAGCGACTTGTAGTTAAAATGCGTGTTTATGGAATATCGTCTCAGTTATGTGACTGGATTGGTGATTTGCTGTCGGAGAGGTCACAGTTCGTAGTAATTGACTGAAAGTCATCGAGTAAAACAGAAGTGATTTCTGGCGTTCCCCAAGATAGTGTTACAGGCCCTTTGCAGTTCCTTATCTGTATAAACGATTTGGGAGACAATCTGAGCAGCCGTCTTAGGTTGTTTGTAGATGACGCTGTCGCTTATCGACTAATAAAGTCATCAGAAGATCGAAACAAATTGCAAAACGTTTTAGAAAAGATATCTGAAAGGTGCGAAAAGTGGCAGTTTAGCATAAATAACGAAATGTTTGAAGTGATCCACATGACTGCTAAGAGTTCGTTAAACTTCGGTTACACGATAAACCAGTCTAATCTAAAAGCGGTAAATTCAACTGAATACCTAGGTATTACAATTCCGATCTACTTAAATTGGAAGAAACACATAGAAAATGTTGGCGGGTAGGCTAACCAAAGACTGCGTTTCATTGGCAGGACTACTAAGGAGACTGGAAACACTACGCTTGTCCGTCCTCTTTTAGAATAGTGCTGTGCGGTGTGGGATCCTTACCAGATAGGACTGACAGTGTACATCGAAAAAGTTCAAGTGGGGCCGCACGTTTTGTATTATCGCGAGATATGGGAGAGAGTGTCACAGAAATGGTACAGGATTTGGGATGGACATCATTAAAAGAAAGGCGTTTTCGTTGCGACGGAATCTTCTCATTAGATTCCAATTACCAACTTTCTCCTCCGAATGCGATAGTATTTTGTTGACACCGACCTACATAGGGAGAAATGATCACCACGATAAAATAAGGGAAATCAAAGCTCGTACGGAAAGATATAGGTGTTCATTCCTTCCGCGCGCTATACGAGATTGGAATAACAGAGAACTGTGAAGGTGGTTCGATGAACCTCTGCCAGGCACTTAAATGTGGTTTGCAGAGTATCCATGTAGACGTAACTTCCTTCGACCTTTACCTTTTCTTTACGTCCTCCTGTGAGAATGTGGGTTACTTTCTTTGTGAATGCCCTAGATGTGCAGTATGTACTGACATTATCGCAACGAGGCGTCGAGAGACATTTTGGCAGTGATAGAAGACGGGCAAGAACGGGACAGTGAGTCACAACGGCAGTGTGCTGTTTTCTAGTCTGTGAAATGCTAAAACTTATTGTAATGACATGTAAATATGTCTCTGAATGAAAGGGAAGGTATGGCACCCATATTAACTTATTTAGGAGTGCGCCTCGATCGGTTTCCAGTTGCGATTTTGTAGCGTTTGTCGGATTTCAACACATGTCAAACAATTAAGTGTTAACTATACACCCTTCAATAACATTTAATCTTAAATTGCATGCCAATTGGTATAGCACAGTCACGAACACATTCACATCCCTCAGTTATTATGTCCCAGAAAAGTTGTTAATCTGAAATCAGCCTTTGCGACGGAATGGCATAGTGTCCCATTATGACCCGTCAATATTGCATGCAAGTACATTTCAGACTATCTGTTTCCCTTTCCCATTCCTTTTCCAGGCGGTGCTAACTTACTTCAGAAGACTAGTAGACAGCTATGATATTCTGAATCGATGGAAATAGCAGTTTCAGGAGTTATGTCTTCTCAAATGTGGTTTTCAAAATGGTTTAAAGAAGTTCGTGCAGCCAAATAAACGTAGGAAAGATACCTCGTAAAACTATGAATAATTCTGACTACAGAGCTGACAAATCAGAAGAGAAATTTAAAAAGTGTTCGCTGCAGAGTGACTGTCGAATTAACTGATACTCATAAGAATGAACCACAGGATGCTGTTGCAAGCTCAGAAAAGACAGAAAGAAAAGAATGCAAGCTAAAATGTCTAACTGTACACACAAAAAAGAGAGAAGATGAAGCGCCTTGAGTACAATAAGAGGATGAAGGCGATGGAGGAGAGTGAATCACACGGAGATGAAGCTGAGTGTCTTCACTGTTCGGTCTTCTACTTCGTTTATGTGGGCTGGTTCATAAGTCAGAAATGTTTCAAGCGAGCACACAATTTGTGTGCTGGCACAGAGTGAGGATCAAGAAAGAACTGTGATTTGTGAATACTGTTACAAAAACTAGTACATAGTTATTAGTTTGATGTTTATTAAGCATTAAAGATAATTGTACAGTTTCCGTAATGATACTACAATATTTTCTTATTCTTATTACCGATTTTTTGTAGATTACTTATTGCACAGTCTAAACTGTTCATCAAACATCTTCCTGTCTTAGTTTCAAAATGATACTCCTAATGATTTAAAAGTTTAGAAGTAATTTCAACGCCTACGCAATAATTTCACAAAAATTTACGTTATACCTTTCTGCCTCGTGGATAAGGCAGGGCGGAAAATGTACATGCATTTCTTTGAAAATATAAGAAAATACAAAAGACACAGTTATAAGTTATTTTCAAGCAAAGTGCGTTAGATTGTACTGCCAGATGATGTGTTCCCTTATTTTTTAAAAAGCTGTTCAACATTATGTCTCTCGTTCCGCCCCACATTCTCTTTTATGTAAAGGCGTCCTGCTTGCTCCCGTTGCGGTCGTAAAAAGTGATAAGCTATAGCTAATAGTTAAAGTCTGAAGGACAGTTCCAGCGTTTTGATATTCGGCTATGTACATTACACAGAACTGATTAATATAATTTTCATAATTGTCAGTTATTTTATTATCATTTTGCTGTACTTTATTATTATTTGCTACAGCTACAAGTCATTATTAGCAGTATTATTATGATAAAGGCAGTGCTCTTACACTGGCGTGAAAGCGCAACATCATGGAGACCATAGAAGCGCTGTTATAGTGCTTATTTCTGGAGTTGGCGACGTGCTCAGGCGCTGCGTGTTGTCAAGATGATCATCTTAATCACACGGTGCTGCTCAGCATGTCACCAACTCCAGCAAATGGTGCAATTAATCTGAAGTTGGCCAATGTAAAGGTGGTCGAAACCAGTCATTTCATATTAATGATATTTTGCGGTCGTCACAGTGTTTTCATAAGTAATTATGACAAGTATGGGCGGTCACAAACCAAACCATGTCGGTTAAAATGATGCTTGTGCATTAGTCGATATCGAATTAACGATTGTAGATTGTTTGGCAGGATTTCGTGATGAAAGGGCGTGGTTGCTGATGGTTTACCTATCTCACAACTTAAAAACTGCTGAATGTGTCGAGTAAACCGTATTGCTACAGATAACGTGGGGACAGTGATTAATGAAAATAAACCGCGAACTCCGTCGCCCACTGATGTGGCACAAGGAGTTTGGTGAGGACTTTACGCAGTTCTTCAATCGAGAATTTGAAGCCAAACATCGTTTTCTTTAGTAAACATTATTGGAGCAGAGATTATGTTGACATAGGAGCCCATGTTGTAGTACATACTTTCACTTAATAAACATGTTGTATTTCTTACAACAAACTCTTGGTAAAAAAAATTTTTCTACGCCATAAACTCTTAAAATTAGAATACCTATTTCCAAATCCTCTATCGCCAAAGAAGTGGCAATACATGAAACCCAGACCGAAATGTATACGTAAGACACACAGTTTCAATAATCATATGTCGTTAGAAGATAATAAGATTAGTAATGTGAAGTGAATAGTTCAGTTGCGAAGTGACATATGGGGACTTCTAAGAGCATTCTTCTTTTTATACATTAGTTGACCGCAGCATTACTGCACCTGGGAGTGTGGGTGCTCCGAACATCTCCTGTGTTGCCTTTTCCGCTTGAAGCTAATCAGAATGTGACCTGCTTCTCTGGCGACCAGAGAACTCACCCGTTAAGCTCCAATGGTTCAAATGGCTCTACCCACTATGGGACTTAGCATCTGAGGTCATCAGTCCCCCAGACTTAGAACTACTAACCTAACCTAACTAACCTAAGGATATCCACGCCCGAGGCAGGATTCGAACCTGCGACGGTAGCAGCAGCGCCGTTCCGGACTGAAGCACCTAGAACCGCTCGACCACAGCGGCCGGCACTCGTGAAGCTATACGGACTTATATAGCGAATGCGACAGCTGAAAAAATGGATATGGTTGTTCTTTCCTGTAATGACACCCGTGTTTCCGTTAATGTACACGGGACGACACGTTAAGTAGTATCATTGTTAGGGTGGTGTGTCGCCACATCCTCAACGATATTTTATAAACCACAAACAATATGAAACTTCGAGATATACTGCCAGTGGCTGATCTGTATGTGTCATGAATATGAAAACTATAGCCAAGCTAACAGCGATCGAACAGATTTGTTGCCTGAATTATTTCATATTACAATCATAAAGTGGAGTAGGCACATAAACATTTAAAAAAAAAGACTTTAGTGGCAGAAGTGACTAGGGAAACGTTGTGCACCTACCGAAATGGTCATGAGGGACCTGTTACAGGAATTTGACGGTGCATGTACATTTCACAAGGAACAAAATGCAGTTATCTTCAAATCATCCTGCACCTTGCCGTTTGAGAGTTACTGGATCAAGTGTAAATTAGAATTTACAAGCATATGTCTTGGTCACATTTTGCACTTGATGGTGGAAACCACAATGATATCAGTTTTGGGAGTTGATCTATTAGTCGTTTCATGCCGACGATATTGCTTATTCCATCCTGAGAGGCGACACAGGTAGATTACTTTTGGTAGAAACAGTTCAAGTGTCTATCTTTGAATCTACACTGAAGAGCCAAAGAAACTGGTAAAAGTGCGTAATATCGTGTAGGGCCCCCATCGAGCGCGGAGAAGTGCCGCTAATGTTCATGTCTCAGGAGTATGGTGGCCAGCGTAAGTTTTGAAACTCAGAAGAGTGTTCTTGGAGCCACTCTCTACCAATTCTGGACGTGTGGGGTGTCGCATTGTAGTGATGGAATTGCCCAAGTTCGTCGGAGTGCACAATCGACATGAATGGATGCAGGTGATCATACAGGATTCTTACGTATGTGTCACCTGTCAGAGTTGTATCTAGACGTACAAGGGGTCCCACATCACTCGAACTGTACACGCCCCACACTATTACAGAGCCTCCACCAGCTTGAACAATCCCCTGCTGATATGCAGCGTCCATGGATTCATGAGATTGTCTCATGTACACGTCCATCCTCTCGAAGCACTTTGAAACAAGACTCGGTCGACCAGGCGACATGTTTCCAGTCATCACCAATTCAATGTCAGTGTTGACGGGCCCAGGCGGGGCGTAAACCTTTTAGTTGCGCAGTCACCAACGATACACGAGTGGGCCGTCTTCTCCGAAAGCCCAGATCGATTATGTTTCGTTGAATGGTTCGCACGCTGACACTTGTTGGTGACCCGCATTGATATCTGCAGCAATTCGCGGAAGGATTGCAGTTATGTCATGTTAAACGATTCTCTTTAGTCGTCGTTGGTCCCGTTCTCGCAGGATCTTTTTCCGGCCGCACATGTCGGAGATTTGATGTTTTACCGTATTCCAGATATCACGCTACACAAGTGATATGGTCGTACAGGAAAATCCCCACTTCATTTATGCCTTGAAATTGCTGTGTCCCATCGCTAGTGCACCGGCTATAGCTCACGTATATCTTGATAACCTGCCGTTGTAGCAGTAGTAAACGATCTAAGAACTGCGATACTCACTTGTCTTATATAGGCATTGCCTACAGCGGCGCCGTATTCTGCCTGTTTACATATCTCTGTATTCGTATCTGCATGGCTATACCAAGTTCTTTGGCGCTTCAGTGTATGATAGGCACCAGTACGCCTTAAATTTGTATCATAGCTCCAGTTCTGAGCTCCACAATTTTACGCAAAGCTTATCCTTTTTATGATGGTTAAGCTGTCTTCACGAAAGAGATCTGTAGACTATTAGAAAGAATTGTCAACTACTGCGATAAAATGGTGTATCTTTGGCTTCATATTATTACACTCTTTACGTAATTAATTTTGTCGTGTTCTCTTCCGTACACTCTTTGCTGGAACAATTGTCATAATTAGTAATTAATTAAATTAATTCCAAAATTAAAAAATACATCTTTCACAACGATGTGATTAAAAGCGGTTCTG